>NC_142741.1:9167500-9453050 GCF_051943395.1 Hippocampus bargibanti
TAGGGAGAGATAGAGAGCGATATATAGATAGAGAGACAGATAGATAGATAGATAGATAGATAGATAGATAGATAGATAGATAGATAGATAGATAGATAGATAGATAGAGACAGAGAGACAGAGAGAGCGATAGCGAGATAGAGAGAGAGATAGAGAGACAGATCGAGAGAGATAGAGAGAGATATATATAGAGAGATATATAGAGAGATAGAGAGAGATGAGAGAGATAGAGATAGACAGAGAGAGATAGAGAGATAGAGAAAGAGAGAGATAGAGAAAGAGAGAGATAGAGAGAGATAGGGAGAGAGAGAGAGAGATAGCGATATATATATATATATCGCTATCTCTCTCTCTCACGAGAGGCTGTGTCCTGGAAGTCAAATACATCCCCCTAAGATGGCTCCACCCAGAGAGAGTCTTGGCCCCACCTGGTGGAAGGCAGCAATTAAACCCACACACCTGCGGCTGATCAGGACTTTATTGGAAAGCAGGGCTCTTAAGGCAGAGAGCCTCTGAGTGTGCAGCTTGGGGAAAGACAAGCTCGATTGCTGTGCTCTGTGGAGAAGTTGATTGCTGCGTGGAGCCAGTTGGGACCACACGACTGGACACTGGATTTGAACCTAGCTAAGGTGGCTAGGCTACATGACGAGGACGTCAAGAGGGGTGAGGCCTAGAGACTCTTGTAAAGAACTCCGTCTTCAGTTTTACATCAGAAGAGACTTTATTTGGATTTAAGTAGCAGAAAAGACTTCATTTGGATTTAAGTACCAGAAGAGACTTTATTTTGCTAAGTATTGGAAGAGACACTATTCCAACCTTTGTTGCTTGTGAATTCCCCCTGGAACCCTTGATTAAAACCTTTTGTTTGTATCCAAAACTGTCGTCCAGTGCACTTCTTGTCCCGTCCCGCTGAGAGCTAGCCTCTCATGATATCACAATATATATATATATATATATATATATATATATAGACAGAGAGGGATAGATAGAGAGATTATTCTGTCCATTTGTGCCAATGGATGGTCCTTACATGAGATTAGCCTTGACGTTGAGAGTGGTGTGGGAGCTGTGCCTCAGGGATGGGAGGTTGTGAATTTGGGACACATCGTCAGTAGTGTGCCAAAGAATCATTGGGTGTTTCGGCCTTTTAATCACCAGACACCCTCATCGATGGTGGCCAGCGACAGGTTGGCCTGCGCTTGTGTCCCATGCCCAATCAGATGTTCAGAAGCTGGTGGGGGGGTCTTAGGTTGCTGACCTATGAGCCCAACAAGGGTCCTTCCTCTTTATCCAGATCCAGTGGCTGCTTCTTTCTGTCGCTTCAGAGAGTGATCTAACTGTGTGCCGCAGAGCCTGTCCATGGATACCCAGGTCTTTAGCAGCCTGATGGTGGAGGAAGCCACAAACCCTCTGCATCCAACTTCAATTGGATATACCTTGGTTTTCCATCCTCGCTGTTGCGCATCCACTGCGAGTTCTGTGTAGCGCAGCTTCTTGCTCTCATAGGCCTCTTCAACAGAGATTTCCCACGGGACTGTGAGTTCTGCGATGTCGACAGCCTTGAGTGAAGGGGACCAGAGCACCAAGTCTGGTCTGAGCGTGGCGGCTGCAATCTGGGAAAACCAATTGCTGGCCAATGTCAACCCGCATCTCCCAATCGCGGGCCCCGGATAGCTGTCCAACTTCTGGTTTGGCAGTAGGATGGTTGGGCTTTTTCTGTCCCTCTCGGATGAAAGTCAATGGTGCTGTGCTGGACGTGGTGGCTCTCTTTGGCAAGGAGTTGATGGTATTCCTCTTGCTCTCAAGGACAACTGCCAAACTCTTCAGGACCTGGTTGTGCCTCCAGGTGTAGCGGCCTTGTGTGAGGCTGGTCTTACAACCGGTCAGGATGTGTTTGAGAGTTCCTGGAGTTCGACAGAGGTCACAGGTTGGATCTTCGCCATACCATTGCTGGAGGTTTTTTTTGGAGATGGGAGCACATCATTGATAGCTCTGATGATGAAGCTGATGTTGCTTGCCTCCATTTCCCAGAGATCCTTCCAGCTGAGCCTTCTCTTCTCCAGGCCTTCCCACCTCATCCATTGTCCCTGCTTGGCAAGAGAGACAGCCCGTGCAGTTCTTTCAGCTTCCTCTTCGCGGCGCACCTCTGCTATTACAATTTTCCTTCTTTCCGATGTTGAAACCTTACGCCAAGAAGGTTTGTTTGTAAGGCCAAACCCCCCTCTTCCGAGCTGAACGTGTCCCACAATGTCGCTGTGCCTTAGGGCTGCTGTGGCCTGCTGCACTGCAATGGATGGCGTCCATTTCTGTCCCGTTGATAGGGGGGGGTGCAGCTTGACTGATCTTCCGGTCTCTGGAGTCTGTGAGGGTCATCTGAAGTCTCACTTTAGCACATTGTACTCTTCGGTGAGGCTTGTGATTGGAAGCTCAAGGACCCCTTTGCCATAAAGGCCGATGTTGGACAAACAGCGTGGAACACCAAGCCAGCGTTTCACATACCTAGTGATGGCGCGCTTCATCTTCTCCACAGTTGAGAGTGGGACCTCATAGACTATGAGTGGCCACATTACCCGAGGGCGAAGTCCAAACTGCAGACACCAGAGCTTGAGCTTTCCTGGCAGCTGAGTCTTGTTGATGTTTTCCAGACTATTGGTGATGTCCTGCTTTAGTTGCTGCACTTGATCTTTGTTTCTGAGGCTTGCATTGTACCACCTGCCCAGGCTTTTGACCGGTTCCACAGACACCGCTGGTATTGGGTCATCACCAATGCAGAACTTCACATTTTTTAGCTGTCCCTTGACGATTGAGATGATGCGTGACTTGCTCTGCTTGATTTTCATCCGGGTCCATTTGATGTTTTCCTGCAGTTTTCCAAGTACCCGCCTAGTGCAAGCTGCGGTAGTGGTCAAGGTGGTCATGTTCTCCATGTATGCCCGGATAGGTGGGAGGTGGATCCCACTCCTTGTTCGCTCACTTCCCACCACCCACCTTGAGGCCCTGATGATGACCTCCATGGCCATTGTGAAGGCCAGGGGTGAAATCGTACAACCTGCCATGATGCCGACTTCTACATGCTGCCATGATGTTGTGAAGTCAGGTGTTGTGAAGCAGAGTTGCAGGTCTTCGAAGTAGGCTTTTACCAAGGCAGTAATGGGTAATGGAACATAGAAGAAGCTGAAGGATTCCCAGAGAAGGTTATGGGGAACTGAACCAAAGGCATTGGCCAGGTCGAGGAAGTTGACATTAAGATATCTCTTGTCTTTCTTTGCCGCTTGGATTTGGTGCCAGATCATACTAGTGTGCTCCAAGCAACCAGAGAACCCAGGGATGCCAGCCTTCTGTACAGATGTATCGACGTACTTGTTCTTCTCCAGGTAGGTGGAAAGTCTCCGTGCTAAAACATTAAAGAAGATTTTCCCCTCAACGTTGAGAAGGCTAATTGGACGGAATTGACTGATGTCTGCCGCAATCTTCTCCTTGGGAATTAGTACGCCTCCGGCCCTCCGCCATGCCTTTGGTATTATCCCTTTCTGCCACACAATCCTCATGAGTCTCCAAAGATAACGCAGAACATCTGGTGCATTCTTGTAGAGCTTATATGGAACTCCATTTGGCCCCGGGGCTGATCCTGATCATGCACGCCGTATTGTATTGTCCACTTCCTTCCATTTTGGAGGGCCAGTCTCAAGGTTGAATTCTGGTGGTTCATTAGGGGGGATGTCATGTGCGATTTTTCCTGCCTTTTTGTGTCCTGGTGGACCTTTTCCAGATGCTTTTCAAGTTCCTGCTTGGAAGTTTTCAGGATTCCGCTTTTGTCCTTCGTGAAGATGTCTTTGACAAACTTGAAGGGGTTTTTATAGAACCGTGTTCTTGTGTGTTCCTTGTTCTTGCGATGTTTTCTCAAGTTTTCTGCCCTTCGTAAGGTTGCCAACCGGCATTTGATGTCCCCTTGGAGCAGCATGAGACCTTCTTTCTCTGAATCAGAGGCCTTCTTCCACTGTTTTCGCAGCTCCCTTCTTACTCTGACCAGTCTGTATATCTCTTGCTGCCTCCTGGATTTGGTTGGTGGTGGTCTTGAATTGGCGGTTTTCCGGATGTACACTCCAAAGCGCTCCTCCCCGTAGTGATAGATGATGTCACCAATATTTTCCAGCTTTTTCTCTGCTGTGCCCACTTGTTGCTCCAAGATTTTGGTCAGATCGTTATTGACGGTTTCCCACTCTCTTTTCTCGATAGCTTTTGGCCACTTCACACTTGGTCTGTGCCCTTTGATCTTGTCCTCCTTGGGAGGTCTCTGTGTTTTTTTTATTTTATTTTTTATTTTAATTTTTTATTAATTCAAATGGCATACAAACATACAAAGCAACAGAAACAAACAAACAAACAACACTGCAAACAAAACACAACAAAGGTAGACAAAACCATTGGCTTTGAATAGCTGTGTCTCAGCAAATCTTTCTGCATACTTGATATTTTCCAAATAGTTGGCAACATACATTAGGTGACATTATCGCGTATGAGACAGTACCTGATCGCACAGGAAATAGGAGTTCCTGACAGATAATCATTTTACAAGAAGAAAAAAGAGGAGAGAAGAACAAAATAGAAGAGAGAGAGAGCGGGGGAAGGGGGGTGCCAGGGGTTTTAACATTCCATCGAGTCTGCACAACATAGTGAAATTGACAAAAAAGAGAGGGGGGGGGACACCAGATGAATTCGGCAAGCACATCATCCTATGCCATATTTCATCAACAAATCATGTGTTTTGATAGCGTTTGGGTCGGCAGATAGTTGAATTGTTTTCTGATATAGTTTCATTTCATTTTGAAATATTACAAATAGGGGTTTCCTCCCACAAAATTTAGATTTATGAATATTATGTTTGGCAAGAAAAACTAATAAATTAATAATAAAATATTTATCGTTGGTCTTGTTGTAATATCCAAACAGCATGTCTTTGTAATGAAATATGAACAGAGAAGTGACTTTACATTGAACGTATTTGACAAAGTGTTTCCAGAAGCGAGTAGTTTCGGGACAAGACCAGAAGAGGTGAGTTGCAGTTTCAGGCTCAGCTTCACAAAATGTACAAGATATATCCTGTAAAGACCGTATCTTATGTTTAACAGGATAGCAACGGTGCAAAAGTTTGTAGGTGATTTCTCTTTGTTTGTTTGTGATGAAAAATTTATATGAGAGGGTCCAAACCTTTTCCCATGGAATATTTGGGACAAACGTTCTCCAGTGATGAACAACGTAGGGAACCGCCACAAAAGATTTTTGAAACAAATGTCGAATTGCACGGTTCCGATTTCGAGCAATTGATGAGAAACAGAGTTTCCCCAGGGCAGTTTCTGTCACTGGAATTGGCGGTGGTCTGTCGGGAGTAGCGGAGTGACCCTTGAACAGGCTTATGATACCACTTGGGATGGCATCCATAACGATGGCAAAGTCCTTAGGGGTCACAGGGATTTGATGTGTATTGAGAAACTCAGCATAGTTCATTAAAACATTGTTTGTGTTAAAAAGTTGCTTTACATAAATGATACCCCAGTCAATCCATCTCGACAAAAACAGTGATTTGTTTTTGTACAAAATATGACAGTTATTCCAGATCATACATGAATGCGGAGAGAAAGAATGGTTATACATTAGGCACCAGGCTAATAAAACTTGTTTATGAAATTTTGATAGGTTAACAGGCAATTTTTCAACCTTATAATTACATTTCAGCAAGAAAGACAGACCACCAAGTCGGGAAAACATGGATTTTGGAATGAAATTCCAGATTGCATCAGGGCTACACAGATAATTAAGCAGCCAGTTAATCTTAAACGTATAGTTTAGAGAAGTAAAGTCCAAAAAATCTAGGCCTCCCTCCTTTAACGTCCTGGATATGACTGAGTTTCTTATATAATGAGTTTTATTTTTCCATACAAAGTTATACATTATTTTGTCCATTGTCTTACATGTGCTTGGATCCACATTTAAAGCCATTGTAGGATATACAAACCGAGAGATTCCCTCACTTTTTGCTAGCAGTATTCTTCCGTTTAGTGATAGATCCCTTTGTAACCAGTGATTAAAGCGCTTCTTGGTTTTATCAATTATTGGATCGAGGTTCAAATGACAACGCTCTTCGTCGTCTTTGGCTATGACAACACCTAGGTACGTCACTTGATTTTTAACAGGTATGTTGTATAGCATAGATTCATTACATGATTTCACAGCTAACAACTCACATTTATGTATATTAAGCGAAAGACCTGACGCTTTGGAAAACTCTTTAACCAGAGCTATGGCCCTTGGAATTTGCTCAGGATTTTTCAGGAAGAGTGTGGTGTCATCTGCCACCTGGCTAATCACAACCTGCCTGCCCGCTACTTCAATCCCTTGGACCTGGCTTTCAGTGACCAACAGTGATAAGATTTGTGCTGAAAGTAAGAATAAATAGGGAGAAATGGGACAACCTTGACGGATGCCACGGGAGACGTTGAAGCGAGGGGACGTACCATATTTAAGCAGTATTGAGGAGTTGCAGTTGGTGTACAGTGTCTTAACAGCCTGAGTAAAGTAGTTTCCAAAACCAAACTTATTAAGTGATTGAAAAATAAAACGGTGTTCCAAAGTGTCAAAGGCTTTGTAAAAATCGAGAAATAAAATAAAACTATTGTGGTTAATAAGTTCCTGATAATCAAGAATATCCAATACAAGACGAACATTATTGGCAATGTGTCTTTTACTCAAGAAGCCTGACTGCGTTTCACGAATTATATGCGGTAAGGATTTTCTAATTCGGTTTGCAAGGATGGAGGTCAAAATGTTATAGTCTGTATTTAATAGGCAGATAGGGCGCCAGTTTTCAAGAGATGATGTGTGTTTTTTTGGTTTTGGAATGAGAGATATAAGACCTTGAGAGAGTGAACAGGGGAGGGAGCCTTTTGAGATGCTTTCAGAAAAAACATTGAGCAGGAAAGGAGCCAAAGGGTCAGAGAAGGTTTTATACAATTCTGAAGTAAGCCCGTCGTTTCCAGGAGATTTATTCATCTTGAGCTGCTTAATTGCATCCTGCACTTCAATTAGATTAATTAGTTGATCACATTATTTTTTCTCATTAATGCTAATAGTTTTATTGGACGAAATGGACTCTAAAATTGACACTGGCTCTGCTTGCATATGGTTGGAAGTATATAGGTTACCATAGAATTTTGAGCAGAAAGAGGAGATTTTGTGGTAGTCTGAAACAATTTTGTTATCAATTTTTAATGTGTCAATGGTTTGCTTTTTAGATTTAGATTTTTCCAAGTTAAAGAAGTACGATGAGCATTTTTCCCCTTCTTCCAGCCAACGTCTCCTGGATCTGATGAATGCGCCCTCTGCTTTTCGTATATATATATCATCAAGTTTATTTTGGTAGTCTGCTAACTTGGCGTGATCATCCTCAGATAGGGTTGCTGATTGACTGGAAAGAGACATTATTTGAGCACATAAATCATCCTCTTCCGCTCCTCTGTGTTTCGCTAAATTGCTGCTATATTTCCTCATATATTTACCAATTTCGTATTTTAGAAGTTCCCATTGGAGGCTGAAAGATTTTTGAAGAAGAGCTGTGTCCCAATGAGACTTTATTAACCTGTTTATATTTTCCTTTACTTCATCATGGGCTAACAAACTATTGTTCAGCTTCCAACATAAAGCCTTAGGAATATTCATAACTGGTGTCAAGGTTACCTTAAGTGTAATTATTTTATGATCAGACAGTGGTGCTGGGTGGTAGTCTACTTCAACGAGGTCCGCAGAGATTGTTTTAGATATCAACCAGTAATCCAGTCTAGACTGTTTTGAAAGGTCCTTAGAGTGCCAAGTATATGTTTTTAGAGAGGGAAACTTTTCTCTGAAAACATCATATAGGTTGTATTTCTCCATGAAGGTGATGAGGTATAGATTAGAGACTGCTTGGCTTGGTGGTGGAAGTCGATCTAGTTTGTTATTCATAACTACATTAAAATCACCACCCAGAATTAAATAGGCAGTTGGATATTTTTTTAACCAGTACTCAACTTTTTTATCAATTTCTTCTAACAATAATATATTTTTAGGACGTGAATTGTACCCATATATATTAATCATGATAAAATTTTTATCAGAGATTGCCAACATAAGTATGATATAGTGACCTTCTGGGTCACTGTCATGACCAATAATTTCCCCAGAGAAATTTTCTTTTAGAACTGTGACACCGGCTGCTTTTTCCGACCTGTGTGCTCCCCATAAGTCTCTTCCCCATTGACTTTTCCAGAGACTGACGTCATTTGCTGTACTATGAGTTTCTTGTAAAAACAAGAAATCACACTTAAATTTTCTGAGAAACAAAAATACAGCCTTGCGTTTCAAGGAGTTCCTCAAACCCCTGGCATTTAAGGAGAGAAGTGAAAGGGACATAGGGATGAGAAAAGTAAAATATAAAAGAAATTACAATTTTTTTTAATAAGAACTAAATATAGAAAACTCAAACAGCAATCCACGGGATCACTTCAAAAACAAAGTGCTCACACCAAAGATTTGGTGAAGCACAGTCTCTATTGAAAAAGAAATAGAGACTAAGGACTGCTGAATAACCAAAAGTAGTACATTTAAACATAATAAGCCCATAATGTATGATGTGTATCATAACGTGTAGAATATTAAATTTCTATTTCGAGAGCAACTGCTTTATTCATTATTTATTTATTATTCTTTTAATACTATTAGCTTAACAGCCTGGTAAATCAAAAATTATTTACAGGTATTGGAGAATACTTAGAGGTTAAGTCAGTCAGAACCTCCTAAATAACAGGGAGGGAAGATCTCAACCCCATCCACAAAGGCACGGCCTCCCACAAAATGGGCCTGCTTGTGTTCCTTTCTGGCCTTGTCCACTTGGGGCCACAACAGACGCCTCCTCTCACGTACCTCTGGTGGGAAGTCAAGGGATAGCCGAAGACCTTTAGCCTGGAGGAAGGAGTTACCCGCTTTCGCTGCTGCCCAGATGGCTTCTTTGTGGATCCTGAAGGCAAACTGGATCATTATAGGGCGACTCCTGGAGCTGTCTGGGCGTCTCGGGCCGAGGCGATGGATGGTGTCCACCACACCAGGGATCTTGTCCTTGGCCTCAGGCAGAACACCCTGAAGCACTTGTATGGTCTCCTGGCGGATATTCTGCTGGTTGTTTTCTTCCAGTCCATGGAGGATAAGATTCCAACGTCGATGATAGGTCTCCCACTTGGAAATGCGGTTTATCATGTCTTTGTTTAAACTGCGTGGGTGAGACTCCAATTTTCCCAATCTATCCTTTATTGCAACCGTCTCTGCGTGCATCTGGTCCAGAGAAACTTTAAGCCATTTATTTGTTTTGTATTTTCTTTACTCTCTGCTTGTACTTTTGCAATAGTCACTGAGTTCATCTTAATCATAGCCTCTAGGGCATCAGCTCTTGTGTTCATTAGTTGCCGCAGAGACTCGAATTCAGCGAGCAGAATTGCCATGAGGTCTTGGGGAACTGGACCTCGGATATTGCGAGCTATTTTAGCTGCTGGTGAAGTAGGGGAGGAAACTGTCGTAGAGGTAGCCGCAGGAGAGAGTGGAAGCGGAGGGAACGAATCTCCCACCACATTCTCATTGGAAGTCGCAGTAGGTTCACCCCCCAGGTAATCGTGCATATTAGCAACAATCATGGCGTGACTTTCTTTTGGACGACATACAGGAGGCAAAGAAACAGTATTTTCACTTTCACATCCTGTAGTAGCAGCATTAAGGGGTACAGGGCTGACGTTAGCTTTGGTGTTAGCATCGGTAGCCCTGCCTTTTCTCTTAGTCATTGTAGATTTTATCTGTTCACAGATCAAGCAGAGACGATTAAATGTTATCTTGCAGTTGCTCACATGTATTCAGGGCTCATTTGCTGTTCAGCAGTCCTAATGAAAGGAAGCACTCAAGAGTGCATGTCCTCCTCCGTCCTCTCACCTGAAGCTAATTGCGCACCTCTGCATCGCTCACCCTGGTCTCTGTGGTTGCGTGGGCTCTTCCACCTTTCGTTCTGTAAGTGCATTACCATCGTCCATGACAAGGTTGGGGGTAGACCCTCTGCGAACTTTGGTTCTCGTCCCGTCGCTGTGCTTCACTCGACTTAATTTAACGTCTGACTTCGTAAGAAATATTGGTCAATGCGAGACCCTTGTCTCTGCTTTCCCAAGCACTGTCTCTTCCCTTGGTGGATCTTTAACCCGATCGCTGATGTTACTTTTGCCCAGCCACAGACGCACACCTTGTGCGAGTATCCTACCGTTGTCTTATGTGCCAGGTTCTTGCTCGTAGTCAGGTTTGTTCTTGGGTCGGTAACCGTGTTGTCAGTCGTTGAGCCATCTTGCGCCCCCGCTCTCGCAGGCTCCAGGGGTATCTTTCTCTGTATTCTTTCTGTAGCATTTAGCGGGTGCCTCCAACAAACTGAACCAGTGTTGGTGACTGCCACCATGGATAGCTAACCCATGACAGCCCCAGTGGGGTCTATTCCCTCCTGTCAGCTGTCTCTCCAAGCCGTCACACAGACTTTCCTATGTTGTCAGCTGTCCTTTCACAGCAGTCACTGGATAGCATCCAGATACTAAGAATCATGAAACACTGGATTGGATTGGATTTGCCTTTATTAGTCTCGCAGTGGAGAAATATACATTTCACAGCAGCAAAGTTATGAAAGAAATGAAAGCAGAAAAGCAAAACACAGGAGCTGCTGGAAAGGCAGCCACTCTCGCGGCGCCGTCTTGAAGTCAAAAGAACAAAAAAAATCAATAACAAATAACATGCAAACACAAAGACACAGAGAGACATTCATTCTTAAGCACTTCCTGTACCCTCTTTGTTACATAAAGCAGTTCCAGATGAAAGAGAAGAGGATCAAAGCATCTATTCACCAGTGGATCAGGGACATCATGGTGGAATGTGCACGTCGACTACAAGCTAAATGTTGAAAGCAAACACGCAGCTGTAGCATCCATTGACGAAAAGAGATTGTCTCACATCTCCTGTCCCCCATAAATCAGCTTCAATTCCATCCCGCGACAGTTCCATATACGCATCGGCGCTCTGCGCTGACGCTCCTTCCTTCTTATCGGAGGCTCCTCAAGCCATGTATCCATCCAGCCGCAGACTGTCCAACAGCACCGACCTTCTTGGACGTGATGTTATTCTGTCCATTTGTGCCAATGGATGGTCCTCACATGAGATTAGCCTTGATGTTGAGAGTGGTGTGGGAGCTGTGCCTCAGGGATGGGAGGTTGTGAATTTGGGACACATCGTCAGTAGAGAGCGAGATATATATATATATATAGAGAGAGATAGATAGAGAGAGAGAGAGAGAGAGAGAGAGAGAGAGAGAGAGAGAGAGAGAGAGAGAGAGAGAGAGAGAGAGATTGAGATAGAGATAGAGATCGAGAGATAGAGATCGAGAGATAGAGATATATATAGAGATAGAGATATATATAGAGATAGAGATAGAAATAGAGATCAAGTGATAGAGATAGGGATAGAGATATAGAGGTAGAGAGATAGAGGTAGAAAGATAGCGGTAGAGGTAGAGATAGAGATAGAGGTAGAGATAGAGAGGTAGAGAGAGGTACAGGTAGAGAGATAGAGAGATAGAGGTAGAGAGGGTAGAGATAGAGAGGGTAGAGGTAGAGGTAGAGATAGAGGTAGAGAGATAGAGGTAGAGGTAGAGAGAGAGAGAGAAATAGAGATAGAGAGAGAAATAGAGAGAGATAGAGACAGAGAGAGATAGAGATAGAGAGAGATAGGGAGAGATAGAGATAGATAGATAGATAGATAGATAGATAGATAGATAGATAGATAGATAGATAGATAGATAGATAGATAGATAGATAGATAGATAGATAGATAGAGCGAGATAGAGAGAGATAGAGGGAGATATAGAGAGAGCTAGAGGGAGAGATAGAGAGAGAGATAGATTGAGAGAGAGAGATAGGGAGATAGAGAGAGAGAGATAGAGAGAGAGAGATAGAGAGATATATATATATAGAGAGACATATATAGATATATATATAGAGAGAGATAGATAGATATAGATAGGCAGAAAGAGAGAGAGAGAGAGAGAGAGAGAGAGAGAGAGAGAGAGAGAGAGAGAGAGAGAGAGAGAGAGAGAGAGAGAGAAGAGAATCATGAAACACTGGACGTGATGTTATTCTGTCCATTTGTGCCAATGGATGGTCCTCACATGAGATTAGCCTTGACGTTGAGAGTGGTGTGGGAGCTGTGCCTCAGGGATGGGCGGTTGTGAATTTGTATGCTAAACATTTATGCTTTCTTCTTCAGAACAATTTGAATCATATTCATAACTGGATGAGTAACAAAAAAGCATATTCTCCGAATCTGAAGCCATTGTTTTGATTCTTGAGCAAGGCAAGACGTCTTGCCGTGACAACACAAACATGGGGGCGGGACCTTCTGAAACTAGCTGCTTCCGGTTTCAAATTGAAGTACATTTTAGACACTTAAAGTCATTTTATTGGTGTTTTGCATTTGACTAAAAATATCATACTGCGTGTTTTGGGTATTGTAGATGCTATTAAACGTTTTTTTGATGTCAGTTAGGAAACAAAAAAGTGACGTCGGTTGTCCTTTAAAGTGGAGTGGGTGCAAGTGTGTTTGAGAGCTACTGTGAACTTTAAAGGACAACCGACGTCCCTTTTTTGTTTCCTAACTGACATCAGAAAAACATTTTATAGCATCTAAAATACCCAAAACACGCAGTATGATATTTTTATTCAAATGCAAAACACCAATAAAAATGACTTAAAGTGTCCAAAATCTGCAAAAAATTGAGCTGCGAATTGGACATTTTCATAAAGTCCCGCCCCCAGTTTGTGATGTCACGCCAAGACGTCTTGCATTGCTGGAGAATCAAAACAATGGCTTCAGATTCGGAGAATATGCTTTCTTGTTACTCATCCAGTTATGAATATGACTCAAATAGTTCTGAAGAGGAAAGCATACATGTTTGCAATCGAATTTATTCTGTGCCATTATGAGGCAACATTGGGGGGAAATGTCTCACCCAAAAAGAGGCAGAAAATGGCCACGAGCTCCTGTGAGGAATGAATCAGCCTGTTTCCACAGGTTGATAAATTCCTTACATGGAGCTTGGATGCCCTCTTCTGGCTCTTTCTGGTGCAACACGAGGTTTTCAGACCAAACAAGCATTGACGTGATGGAAGGACTGCTACAATGTGTCCTTTTTTACGGTCAGGGGCTTTCCTTCGGTGGCGTCACGTACGGACTCGTCGCCAACTCAAAAAACAAGACTTCCGGAAAGTTCTGCACAAGTCTTAAAACGTAAAATATAGCTGTATGCGGTGGAATCTTTGTAAAATACACTCAGTAGAAGTCATTTGAAGCCATTTTACAAATTATGGACACAACTTCCGGAGACGTCGGCTGTCCTTTAAGAATGATGATATAAAGAATTACGAGCATCATGTCAAAATAGTAGTCGAATGTTTCGCACACAGACTTCACAGGGCAGGGGTGAATTCCAGGTCCAGCCTCCCGACCCTGTGTGGGTTTTCTCCAGGCCCTCTGATTTCCCTTCATTTCATTTTTCTGATTCTGATTCATATTTCAAAAGCATGCGCGGCAGGTTGAACTCTCCAAATTGTTATGAGTGTAAGCCCAAATGTTTTTTTGTTTCTGTGTGTCTACGATTGGCTGGCAACCAGTTTAGGGTGTACCCTGCCTCCTACCCGAAGACAGCTGGGATAGGCTCCAGCACAATATACTGTTTGTGTGTGTGCACAGGGTACATTCATGAATTAATGTAAGTGGAGTATATCCTTCACACCCAACTAAAAATATTGAGTGGAGTGACTTCGAAACATCAAAAAAATAGAGAGTTTAAACTGCGAAGTGATGGTCACAAATTAAAGCGCACACGTCACGTTTCTGTTTGTGACCAATGGGTGGCACTGTCAGGCCCTGCCTGGAGCTGCACACCTATTGGTCATTGTCATTAGTGACAATTAAAATGACTTCCGGTACGACCATTCAGTGGCGGGTCATTATTTGTTCCAACCTGTCAGGTTTGTTTCACCTCGTCTGATTTGTTTTTTTTCAGTCATGCTTTAGTCGTGTTTATTTTGTTACGTTGGACTTTTTTTGCTGCTATGCCTGTTTTTTAAAATTTATTTCCTGCCAACTTTATTCATTGCAATTTGTCAAGTAAACCCTGCTGCTCCCTCCTGCCTGCTATTTTGGGGTCCACCACCACCATGCAAATGCTACACCGTTATAATGGAACAACAAAGTAGAGATGGGACACTGGAAGAGTCAATTTTTTAAACACTGAAAATAGTCTACATCTGACAATTATTTTGTTTCTGAAAGAATCAATGACTCGGGAACAGGGAGTTTGGGTGTGAGTCTGAACTGTAGTGTGTGTGCGTGTGTGTGTGTGTGTGTGTGTGTGTGTGTGTGTGTGTGTGGGCGCGCTTATTCGGGGGGATGTGAGGTAGAATAAAGTTCCCCAAAAATATGACTTATTGCCCGGACCGACGTTATATACATCTGCTTTTTTTCATTATTAAATTTTCACATATTTTCTCTTAAATTGTATTTGTCCCTCTAACAGTCACATAAAAATGTGTAGTGGTTAAGCATAGAAGCGAGATAAAATTGATTTGGTTAAAATAAAAATAAATTCAACAAGTACTAGCAGGCTAACAGCTCCTCTACTCTCCTCTTCTCTTTCTCTCTGTTTCTCTTTTCTGTAAGTTGTTGTTCCAAATTGTACAACCTCTTCTGTCGGAGAAAATTTCTCACAGGAAATGAGGTTTAAAAATTAATGAGTATCCCTGTGGTAGACACATAAATTAGGTCTTTACCTGAGCTAATTTTTTTGCAGATTGGAAAGACGCAACCTCGGGTTAAAAGTTTGTTAAAAAAGTAAATCGCCGCTTTTGTGACAAAAGTGACCTTTTTCAGAATGCTTGCTTAAGTGATTTTGTCAGAAATGTTTTGGTTTTTAGAGGTTTGCATGTCAGATATCTATCTAAAAGACCGGGAGCCAAACCTTTATTAGGTTTATGGTAGGTAATTTCTCAAAGGTAAGGATTAAAATTATGAATATCTCCAACAGTCAAACTCACAGTATCTGTGTTTCCCCCCCAGATTCCCAAAACATCATAGCACTCTATATTGTCCCTCGTTGTGAATGTCATCGTGGATGGTTGTTTGTCTGTGGGTGCCCTCTGATTGGCAGGTAACTGCTTCAGGGTGTCCCCTGCCTACTGAAGACAGCTAGGATAGGCTCCAGCGTCCCTCACGAACCTGACGATAAAGTCACTCGAAAAATGCGTGAATAATGCTTAGTACTGATATCGTAGTATTCCTCACCTGTCCTGTCATAAGACTCGTGGCAGGTGTGCGCGATCTCTGCGCCCAGCTGCAGCCAGTGGCCCGCCTTGTCTTCGGGCGAGCCATCTGCGCCCAGCGCGAACATGCCACCGGCAAAGCACGCCAGGTGGCCCATCTTTCTCTCCAGGTGGCCATTTTTCCACTCGCCAATGAATGTTAGACCACTGTTGGACTTTCGGATCAGGTGTTGCTCGATTGCCTGTGGGTGGGCATGCATTTGAAATTGTTTTGAATCTTTGAATATAGTGACATACAAAAAATTCATAATGAACATTCGGAATTTGGTGGCAAAATAAAAGTGAATCAGTAATTATCACAGACTACAACTACAGTTTGAGCAACGACGCAACTCCAACCCAGAGCACGATACTAAATGTTCTCCTGGTAGCACTAGTGATAGTGCTCAAGACAGTGAGTTACTTCTTTTGTTTGTTTGTTTGTTTGAAGGAACGCTGGCCATGCAGGTTGATTGAGACGTATGTTAAATGTTGCTTCAGATGGAGTAGAGATTGACACAACTCAAACGATGAAATACATACGGTATATTTTGCCTAGAAATGAAAGCTTGTTTGCAATTAATTTCATATGACTTTACTTCTACGTCTTTTCCTTTCGGCTTTTCCCTTCAGGGGTCGCCACAGCTAATCAGTGTCCTCCATATAACCTGGCTTTATCTATCTATTTACATATATATAATAATATAATAATAATACATTTCATTTATAAGAGCCTTTCAAAACTCTCAAAGTCACTTTACAGTCACAGGATACATTTTTCTTTGGGTGTGCAGTGGCAGCCATACGTATATACATAGATACATATATACATAGTATATACATAGATACATAGATACATACATATACATATACATATACATATACATATACATATACATATACATATACATATAGAATTCTCGTCTCAACCCCTTTGGGTGGTGTCTGTCGCCATTTTTAGATCGGGTTTTCTAGCAAAGGCCAGGAAGCTTGAGAGTTCTGCGCAGTATCTGTGATGTTCCCAACAGTGCGCTTTTTTGGACCGAGATATCCAATGTTCTTCCCGAGATCTGATGCAACCACTCGTCTAGTTTGTGGGTCACTGCCCCAAGGGCTCCGATCACCACAGGCACGACTGTCACCTTTACCTTCTAGGCTTCATCTAGCTCCTCTCTGAGCCCTTGATAATTCTCGAGTTTCTCATGTTCCTTCTTTCTGATGTTTCCATCACTCGGGACCGCTACAGCCACGACAACTGCTTTCCACTACCCTTTATCTATGAGCACGATATCTGGTTGGTTGGCCATTACATCTTGTCAATCTGTATCTGGAAGTCCCACAGGATCTTTGCTTGGTAATTCTCTACCACCTTGGGAGGTGTTTCCCTTTTTGACCTTGGAGTTTCCAGTCCATACTCGGCACCGATGTTTCGGTAGACTCTGCCAGCCACCTGGTTATGACGCTCCATGTAGGCTTTCCCTGCCAGCATCTTATACCCTGCAGTTATGTGTTGGATTGTCTCAAGTGTCTCTTTGCACAACCTACACCTTGGGTTTGCCTGGTGTAGTATATACGTGCCTCTATGGCTCTGTTGGTCAGGGCCTGCCTTAAGCAGCCAGGATGGGTGCCTCTGTACTTTCCTTTAGGCCAGCCCTCTCGGGCCACTGATAGGACTTCTTCAGATCAGCCACTTCAGTTATGGTTTGGTGGTATAGGGGCTTTTCCTCCCATAATGGTCCATCTTCCAGCACCTGATCCTCTGGTCCCCTTTGTCAGAGACATTCTCTGAGTACATCATCCGTTGGAGCCTTCTCTTTGATGTAATCATGGAGCTTGGATGTTTCATCCTGGACAGTGGCTCTCACACTCACTAGTCCCCGGCCTCCTTCCTTACGGCTTGTATACAGTCTCAGGGTGCTGGATTTGGGATGGAACCCTCCATGCATGGTGAGGAGCTTTCAAGTCTTAACAACCATGGTCTGAATCTCTTCCTTCGGCCACCTTATTATTCCTGCAGGGTATCTGATCACTGGCAGGGCATAGCTGTTTATTGCCCGGGTCTCTTTCTTGCCATTGATCTGGCTTCTTAGGACTTACCCCACCCGCTGGAGGTATTTGGCCACAGACGCTTTCCTAGTTGCCAATTCTAGGCTGCCTTTGGCTCGTGGTATACCAAGGTACTTTTAGCTGTTTTCAATGTCTGATATTGTTTGTATGTCAGGTTGGTATGTCGGGACCTGCATTCTTGTCCGACTGTTCTGTCAAGTCAACCAGCAGGTGATGTTTTGCGCCTCTGGTATCTCTACCAATGCCTTTCTGTGCATCACTCATGTATTGATGCATGTGTCCATATACAGTGAAGAAAATAAGTATTTGAACACCCTGCTATTTTGTTATTTCTCCCATTTAGAAATAATGAAGGTGTCTGAATTTTTCAATATAGGTGCATGTCCACTGTGAGAGAGATCAACTAAAAAGCAAAATCCAGAAATCATAATGTATGATTTTTTTAAAGATTTCTTTGTGTGATACAGCTGATTAGAGATTACTATATTGAAATAGTGCCAATTTATGAAATAATAATTAAAAAAAATCATATGTAACGAAAGGTATTCACAGGCTTTGCCACAAAGCTCAAAACTGAGCTCATATGATTTCCACTGATCATTCTTAAGAGGCTATGACTTAGTTGGGGTCTCAACCAGTGGTAAATTCAGATGTTTGTCATGATTTGGAAAAGCACACACCTGCAGATGTGCTTGTACAAGAAACACATCAGGAAGTGTCTGTACATTTTGGACGTGATTGTTTGGAGTCACAATGTAGGGAAATGTACCCTACATTTTGTGTCTCTTTGAAGGGACTTAGGAAGACAAATGTCAACAAAATCGGAAAATGGAATTACTTCTGAATCATCAGGACTCTTCCTGGACCTGGCCACCCATCTAAAGAGATCAAGCAAGGATATGCCCAAAAACTCAAAAGTTACTCGCTCAGAGAGCTCCATCGTTCCTCTGTGATAACTTTGCAGGACAGCATTCTCTGCAGCACTCCACTACTCTGTCCTTTTTGGTAATGTGGCTAGACAGAAGTCAATTCTTCGTGAGCACTTTCCGTCAGCCTACACAGAAGTTGTCATCGGCACGTGAAAGGCTCTCAGACCCTAAGAAAGAAAATTCTGTGGTCTGATGAGACAAGGTATAAACTATTTGGTTATGATTATGGCCATCTTTTTTGTCATGCATTTTGCAAAAATGTTCCCTTCATATTGTCATTGTGAGTGTTGTGTTATGAATGTGCAGGATTTTGAGGAAAAAATAATTAATTCAATTTTAAGATGGGGCTATCACAAAATGGAAAAAGTAAAATGCTGTGAATTAGTTTGCGAATGTGACAGAAAGTTGTACCTCAATGGCATCGTCGTATGTCTTGCGTGCTTCTGTGTCCGTTTTGTCAGACATCAGCCATGCTTTCAGTAAGTATTCATAAAAGCTGTCCCCCAAGCCACCAACCGAAGTGTGATCTGTATACAGCAGAGAATACTGTAAATAAATGATCCTAAGCCAGCCTTTTAAATCGATCAGCAGAGATAGGATAACCTTTTCTGATGCAAAAACCCACCCCCCTAAAAAAGGCATGTTTAATCACACAAGAAATACAGAAAAAACACACGACAAAGTACTTTAAAAATAAATAAAACAGTGCGATCTTGAATGATTATTTAAAATGAACTATCTTGGAATGGAACTGTATAGTGCCATTTAGCAGTTTTTTTTGACAACGATACTAGTGCAGCGTGTTCTACCGGAAACAAATTCCTTGTGTGTTCTACATACTTGGCAATAAAGATGATTCTGATTCTGATCTTATATATCAAAGAAAAAAACTTCCAGTAAATGGTTTAAGATTATTTAATCTTTAGGACGGCACATAATGGAACTGCCTGCAACCAGCGGTGCAGGCAGTTCGCACGGATGTTTAGAGGTGAGAGGGGAGAAGAGGAGGGCCTAGCTGTTTGGGAGAGCTTTTGTAAAGACCGACAGGATGTGACGTCATTGACCGGAAGTATAATAAAACAGAGGTCCGAGAAAATAAAACAATGTGTAAGGAAATGAAAAGATGTTTAAAATGGGTTCTTATAGGGAATTCCCTTAACAGGTTCGGTACCACAATTGCTAGTTATAAAAAGAGTGGTCAATGAGGCTAGATATGAGATTAGCAGCAACTTTTCTATTGCTCTCATCAGAGTTTTATTTCAGTGTTAGTTTTAAAATTGTGACATTATTATTGTTAAATGTTGTCTTCAAACATGTCTTAGATGAAGTGGATGAATATTTTTTTTTACATCATCGAGTACATCTTTGGAATTGTTTTTATGTATACAATTTTTGCTAATGGTGGCCCGTCAGTCTCGTGGTTAGCATTCGGGCTTCACAGTGCAGAGGTCGCGAGTTCAAGAACCGTTCCGGTCTCCTTATGTTGAGTTTGCGTGTTCTCCCCAGGCCAGTGTGGGTTTTTTCCGGGTCCTCCGGTTTTCTCCCGCATTCCAAAAACATACGTGGCAGGCTGATTAAACACTCTCAATTGTCCGTCGGTGTAAGTGCGGATGATTGTTTGACTTTGTGTGCTCTGTGATTGGCTGGCGACCAATTCAGGGTGTCCCCTGCCGAGTGCCCGAAGACGGCTGGGCTAGGTTTCAGCAGCCCCCGCGACCCTAATAAGGATTAAGCGGTCTAGAAAATGGATGGATGGATGTCTGTTACTATTTCTTTAAAAACATACCAAACGTGGTGACACGATGTATTTATGTGATGAATGTATTATGTGATTTGGCCACTAGGTGAAACTCCACAAGCAAAACAATTTGATGAGCTTCGTGGTGACTATGCACTTCCAAAGCAACCAATCAAGCAAAAGTCATGTTGTTAACTTCCAAAACATTCCATAAAACCTCATTAACTGAACACAACAATTATCAGTCGGTCTAACTGAGCTGGATCCAAAATACTTGATGGAGACAGTAATGGGTTCAAAAAGAGACTTTACTTGAGACACGCATGGGGAGAACAGAGAATAACAGGACAAAATAGCAAGGCAGCAACAACCGAGCGAGACCAACCTGACATACGGTGAGGCAAAAAGTCACAATGGGGAAATACACCAGCAAATACCGGGCCTAACCGGGTGACCTTTATAGTCAGAAGGCACAATCAGTGGGATTGGGATGTGGTGCGCAAGCCCGGAGGAGCAGGGAGAGGAGGGGCGCGCAACTGACGCCAATTAGGATGTGACAAACACCAACCGACCAAATTGCTGCAGAGACTTATTATCAGTGTATTGAAGACCTGCTTGTAATTGCATGATGTGATCCAACGTGAACTATGGAAGAAATCAAATATCGGAATGTGTCATAGGGAAGACAAATCTTTTAGGAAATTGTAGATAAGGCGCTCAATAGGTGGCTGGCTCGCGAGCAGCATCTGGCTGGCCTCTGTACCACATAGAGCAGGGGTGGGCAAACTTTTTGACTCGCGGGCCACAATGGGTTCCAAAATTTGACAGAGGGACCGGGCCAGGAGCATTTGGAGGGAGTGTTTGGGCCGGATATACTAAACAGGGCTAAACTAATACCAACAAGCGTCGAAGGTAGAGAGAAGGAGTCAAAACATATCCGGAGAGCACTCACAAACTGTGATTATCCTGAGTGGTCTTTTAACAAATGTCAGAAAGAAAGAATAGGGAATTAAACCAAAAATTCTCAAGATACAAAAAGGTGAGGAGTAGCAGTACCTTACATTGCAGGAGTTTCTGAAAAATTACAAAGAGTCCTTTGATGAGAAGGTTTCTTCAGCCGTCATCTGTCCAAAAGTGAAGGTTTCGGACGTTTCGTCTCCTATCCAAGAGGCTTCGTCAGCGAACTGAAGTCTGACTGGTCGTATCGGCCTTATTTATATATCCCAAATGTCCAGACCTGGTGGTGCCGGACACAGCTATGATAGGTCCCTACTCTCAGGTTGGGGGGGGCAGAGGACCCCTCCCTGTGGCCCCACTGATTGTACCTACATTCCTGACTAACGACTGGCCTATTACCCCCACTCCCACCGGCATCACCTCATCAGCATAACGACCCTCATCAGCATTACGAAAGTTGCCTAACCTGTTTTGCCTAAGCAGGCTATTGTATGAGCGATCCAAATTGAACCTCACCCCACCAGACCGGTTTAATGAAGGATTTTGTTGTTTTATAAGAATCACTTCTTTTACCCCCCTTTCAAACCATCTATGTTCTTTCGCTAAGGTTTTAACCTCATTGTCGTCAAATGAGTGGTTGCTAGCTTTTAGGTGCAAATGTACTGCCGATTGAGGTCCACTTATATTATCCCTGCGATGTTGATAAAGTCTTTTTTTGAGAATTTGTTGAGTCTCCCCAATGTACTGCTCTTTACAATTTTCATTCTTACAATGTATGGAATAAACTACATTACTTTGTTTTTCATTTAGTAGCCTATCTTTTGGATGCACTAATTTTTGCCTTAACGTGTTTATCGGTTTGAAATAAGTGGGAATTTTATGGACTATTTTAAATGACTCTGTAATTTTTCAGAAACTCCTGCAATGTAAGGTACTGCTACTCCTCTCCTTTTTGTATCTTGAGAATTATTGGTTTCATTCCCTATTCTTTCTTTCTGACATTTGTTGAATGACCACTGAGGGTACCCACAGTTAGTGAGTGCTCTCCTGATATGTTTTGACTCCTTTTCTCTACCTTCAGTGCTAGTTGGTATTAGTTTAGCCCTATGCTGGAGGGTTCTGATAACTCCTAGTTTATGTTGTAAAGGGTGGTTAGAGTCAAAAAGTAAGTATTGGTCAGTGTGCGTAGCCTTCCTCAAGACTTCTGTTTTTAGCGCTCTGTCCTCTTTTAAAATTACTTTACAATCCAAGAAGGCTAGTTGGTTCTCTTGAATGTCCTCACGAGTAAATTTAATGTTGAAGTCTACAGAGTTGAGGTGATCTGTGAAGGATTGAATTTCTTGTTTCTTAATTATGACAAAAGTATCGTCCACATATCTAAACCAGTGTCTAGGTTTTGTCCCTGGGAAGGATGTGAGGGCCTCTTTAACGAGACCTGGCGGGAGACTTCTCCGAGCTCAACGACGCAACTCCGCCAGGCTTTTTTTACATTTCTAAGCCCCACCTGTCAGGCCGCGGAGATGCTCTCACAATAATTTACCGCAACAACTGGAAAATCCTCCAAGTTTCACTTCAGGATACCCTATCATTCGAATGCCTTGCATGTAAAATTTCCGGACCCTTCTCCACTATCATAGCCACTGTATACCGTGCACCAAAACCACATTGTGACTTTCTAAAATAATTCTCTGATGTCCTCACACACCTCTCCACCCTGTCACCAAATGTAATTATTCTCGGGGACTTCAACATCCACATGGACAATTTCACTCTTCCCCTCACTAAAGACTTCACCTCCTCACTCGACAGCTTTGGTCTCCATCAATTCTCGGACTTTCCCACCCACATAAAAGGCCACACCCTGGACCTCATTTGCATGTCTGGCCTTATCCCTAAGAATTGCACAGCTAATGAAGTCCCCATAACAGACCATTTCCTGGTTTCTTTCACTGTTTCCATCACCCTCTCTCTCCCCAAACCCCCCGTGTCATCTCATATCGCAACATCAAGGACATCAATGTTGCCACCCTCGCTGAGATGATCGCCACCCTGATTCCGGACTGCAACTCATCTCCTGATGAACTTGTTTCCCGGTACAACGCGGACCTCACGAACACCCTCAACGCCCTGGCTCCTGTAAAGTCCCGGTCGGTCCAATTCACCCGGTCTGCACCCTGGTTCACTTCCCATCTCCGCTCCATCAAGGCAAAATCTCGCCAACTTGAAAGACTTTACAGGAAGTCTGGGCTCACTACTCACAAGGACATGTACGCAACTCACCTTACCCATTACAAGGACTCTATCACTCGTGCAAAATCGCAATATTACTCTGGACTCATTGACTCTAATCCTGGAAACTCACGGGCCGTCTTTTCCCTCTATCACAAAATCACCTATCTCTCTCCCCTCACACTTCAATTCCTCTGAGACATGCAACACTCTGCTTATGTTTTTTTAGTGAAAACATCAACAAAATCCATCAGCACCTCGGGTCCTCCGTGCCCCCCACCTCTCCCAGCCTTTCTACTCCTTCCCAACGACTTTCTGCCTTTGAACTCCCCCATTCCTCTATAATCTCAGACATTATCACCAAATCCAAGAACTCCTCCTGTCAACTCGACCCACTCCCTACTATCCTTATAAAGTCCTGCTTAGCCTCTCTTCTCCCATTTATTTCTACCATTATTCACTCCTCATTATCAACTGGAATTGTTCCTATCCCACTCAAAACTGCAGCTGTCACTCCAATCCTGAAAAAACCTGGCTCAGACCCAAACGATTTCAATAATTTACGTCCAATTTCCCACCTCCCATTCATCGCCAAAATTCTTGAAAAAAAAGTTGTGTCCCAGCTTCACTCACACCTCACTCACAATAACCTGTACGAACAATTCCAGTCTGGTTTCCGCCCCCACCACAGTACTGAATCGGCTCTCATAAAAATCACGAATGATCTTTTTATGGCAGCCGATGCCGGTTCACTCTCCATCCTCATCCTTCTCGACCTGACCTCAGCCTTTGACACCATTTCCCACCCTATCCTGCTCGACAGACTTTCCACCCTAGGCATCACACATACCCCACTCCGCTGGTTTCATTCCTATCTCTCTGATCGCTCACAATTCATCCAAATCAACTCGTTCACCTCACGGTCCTCTCCTGTGTCCTCTGGTGTGCCTCAAGGGTCTGTCCTGGGGCCACTTCTCTTTATTATCTACCTACTTCCTCTTGGCAATATTTTCCGTAAATTTGGCATTCACTTTCACTGCTTCGCGAATGACACCCAACTCTACCTCTCCAGCAAACCCGACGCCTCTCTTCCACCTTCATCCCTCTCACTTTGCCTCTCAGAAATTAAATCCTGGCTTTCCCATAACTTTCTCAAGCTTAACAGTGACAAAACTGAACTTCTCCTTGTCGGTACCAAATCCACCCTCCACAAAACTAACAGTTTCTCTCTCACCATTGACAGTTCAACCGTGTCCCCCTCCCCTCAGGTCAAGAGCCTGGGTGTCATCCTCGATAGCTCACTAACTTTTCAGTCCCATATAAATAACATAACTCGGTCTGCTTATTTCCACCTCCGTAATATTAACCGTCTCCGTCCCTCGCTCACCCCTCACACCACTGCTATCCTTATCCACAGTCTCGTCACCTCCCGCATCGATTATTGCAACGCACTTCTCTTCGGTATCAACCAGAAATTTCTCCATAAACTCCAACTCGTCCAAAATTCTTCAGCCCAGATCATCACTAGAACCCCCTCCTTTCACCACATCACCCTGTCCTCCAGCAACTCCACTGGCTACCTGTTAAACATCGTATCAAATTCAAAATACTTCTGTTTACATTCAAAGCCATCCATAACCTTGCCCCTCCCTATCTTTCTGACCTGCTTCAAATCTCTGTTCCCTCTCGGTCCCTCAGATCTTCATCCTCCCTTCACCTCTATGTGCCCTCTGCCCGTCTCACCACGGTGGGATGCAGAGCTTTCAGCCGCTCTGCTCCCAAACTCTGGAATTCTCTTCCACCCAACATCCGCAATATTGACTCCCTCCCTATTTTCAAGGCTCACCTCAAAACCCACTTGTTTAAAATTGCTTTCAATGTATAGTTCTATCTGCTATTTTATTATGTATCATTTTACTTATGGTTTTATTGTTATGTGCTTTGTTTTATTGTTTTTATTGTAAAGTGTCCTTGGGTGTTTTGAAAGGCGCTTGAAATAAAATGTAATATTATTATTATCATGAAAAGAATTCTCTGATGTCTTCACACACCTCTCCACCCTGTCACCAAATGTAATTATTCTCGGGGACTTCAACATTCACATGGACAATTCCACTCTTCCCCTCACTAAATACTTCACCTCCTCACTTGACAGCTTTGGTCTGCATCAATTCTCGGACTTTCCCACCCACATAAAAGGCCACACCCTGGACCTCATTTGCATGTCTGGCCTTATCCCAAAGAATTGCACAGCAAATTAACTTCCTATAACAGACCATTTCCTGGTTTCATTCAACGTTTCCATCACCCTCTCTCTCCCCAAACCACCCCGTATCATCACATATCGCAACATCAAGGACATCAACGTTGCCACCCTCGCTGAGATGATTGCCACCCTGACCCCGGACTACAACTCATCCCCTGATGAACTTGAACTGGTGTTCGCCGAAGATTACTCCGCCAGCCGTGGTAGGGTGGCGTTCGGTGTATATCCTGAAAAGTAGTGCTTAATCCAGGGGTGGGCACTCCTGGAGGGCCACCCTCCTGCATGTTTTCCAAGTCTCCCTGTTACAATACACCTGATTCAAATAATCAGATAATCACCAAGCTCTGCGGAAGCCTTACATTGAACCTGCTCATTTGAATCAGGTGTGTTGCAACAAAGATACTTGGAAAACATGCAGGAGGGTGGCCCTCCAGGACCAGGAGTGCCCACCCCTGGGCCTTAATCCAAGGTTTAATTTTCATAAATTTAATGTTCGTAAACCGAAAATTTCGGAATGCAAGGTGTTTGTTTCCCTAATATATGTGTTGCATTTTATCAGCTAAGTGTCCATGTATTAGGGGTGCTTGCTTCAAGCATTTAGGAGTTACCCGTGGTTCTTGACAAATTCTCAAACAAATTCTCAAAAAAGACTTGATCACCATCGCAGGGAGAATACTAGTGAGCCTCAATCGACAGTACATATACACCTAAAAGCTAGCAACCACTCATTTGATGACAATGAGGTTTGAAAGTGGAGTAAAAGAAGCTACTTTCATACAGCAACAGCAAAATCCTGCCCGAAACCGCCATGGTGGGGTGAGGTTCGATTTGGATCGTACAACAGACTGCATATGCCACATAGGCTTAGTTATGCTGATGAGGTGTTACCAGAGTAAATGGCCAGTCATATACCTCATACTCAGGCAGGACAATAGAAGTAATCAGTGGAGACCCAGGGAGTAGTCCTCTGCTCCCCCCAACCTCAGAGCAAGGACCAACCATCAGTGACGTGCAGTCAGGGGAGGCAGGTGAGGCCGTGCCTCACCTGTCATCATGGAAATATCAAATGACAAAATTAATGAATGAATGCCTCTCTGTGTCTTTGTGTTGTCATGTTATTTGTTATTTAGTTTTTTTTGTTGTTCTTTTGACTTCAAGACGGCGCCGCGAGAGTGGCTGCCTTTCCAGCAGCTCCTGTGTTTTGCTTTTCTACTTTCATTTCTTTCATAACTTTGCTGCTGTGAAATGTAAATTTCTCCACTGCGAGATTAATAAAGGCAAATCCAATCCAAAAAAATTAAACAATTATCTTGATTTAGTGATTTGTACTTTAACGTTCTTTTCCAGTTCTCCTGCCTCATGACAGGGGGTGCTGGTGATTACAGATGCGTGTGTGTATGTCTCCTCGAGACATACACACACACCCACACACACACGCACACAAACACCCACTCGAGCACACCCTTTTTAATTGTATCTAGTTCTTCATCAATTTTGTTTTCTTTAGCTGGGTTGATAGCTTTTTGCATCAAGTGTACAGATGGCTTGTGCGGGTTGTTTGTGGAGCCTGATTGATGGGATATTTTAACCTTGCAGTCTACACTCTGCCTTTGAACTATCAAAGTTGAAATCTCACTGTCTTCTGCCTGTCTCTTTAATGTTTAAACCACCTCCCCTCACAGCTGCTCTTGACCAATCAAATGGCTTTAACCGAAGACTGGGGGCGGAGAATAGAGGACAAAAACAGCCGGCTGCCATTTTGTTTTTCGAGGAACGGGCTCGTTCGCGAACGACACATCACTCATTGAAGTTCACTCAAAAAGTATGCCAAGGTAACATTTTCATAAATGCAATGTTCGTAAACCGAAAAGTTCATAAACTAAGGGGTTCGTAAACCGAGGTATCACTGTACTTGCTCAATGATCATTGTCAATCTAATTTTTGTCAGAGGCTGCTTTTCGGATTGCATCTTCCCTTGTGAAGGAAGAAAAAACTGTTATTGGTGTCCTGAGCTGACTCATATATATAGTTTCACTTTTTACTTCTCACATTGATTGTTTTGTATTTGCCTTTTTGTTTTTCTGAGTCGAAACACCTGGGTACGGTTTGTTCGGTCACACTGACCCAATTTGTTTTGGTTTTGGAAACTGCATGTTTTCACACGCCTTTGTGTGCTTGCCAAAAAATTGCTCGTTAGTCCGGGGCTGAGGGAAAGGAGGAGGAATGACTCATCTCTTGCGTGGACAGGCTGGCCACCTGTCTTAGCAAGAGTGGGTCTATAAGATGGGGTTTTCATCAATATCGGTTAGAGTCTGCTGTGAACTGTGCATGAGTGTCCAGCTTTGGGTTTTCCAGTCCAGATTACTCTACCGGGGTGTTTTTTCCGGCTCTCCGCCCTCTGTCAACGGTAAGGTATGCTATTCTGGATTTTAACCGTGATGTTGGAGTCTTTACGTGGGGGCATAGAGGTGACAGTTTGTGTCTAGCGTAATTACTCATGATCGGGAAATGCTGTAAATTGTTGTGTGTTTTATTAATAAATAAATAATATATATATATATATATATATATATATATATATATATATATATATATATATATATATATATATATATATATATATATACAGTTTGTTGTTTGTGGTCAGGGAGTCTGGTCCTGAGACATGGGTCGAAAAGACCGCTGGTGTCCATGATTTGATTAAGGTTTTGTTTGGGGTAGTGGTAAAACCAAAAGCTCCGCTTGGAGGAGCTGTTAAGTGCATGTGGGCATGCGCACAGGAATGGAAAATTCAGAGAGATAAAGTTAAAATAGGGAATCAGATGTTACAAACCAAAATAACATTGCAGGAGTGCAAAGATAATTTACAGAATCAGATGTTACAAACCAAAATAACATTGCAGGAGTGCAAAAAAGATAATTTACAGCGGATGTGTGAGAAGGTTGTTGCCAGCATTAGGCATGTTACTCGAGAAGGCTATTGCTAGCACGAGGCATGTTACTCGCAAGCAGAGGAAAAATCTCAGGGGTGATGAAGTGAAAATACACAAGGACTGATCACCCTTGTTTCTGTGTGTCTGTGTGTTTGTGTGTCGGTGCCTGTGTGCGCCTGTGTGAGCTTGACTGTCTGTGAGTGAAGCGCCAGCTGTTTTCGGCTGTGAGTGTGTCTGAGTGTGATTGGAATTGCGATAACGTGTCGTAATTCATGTAATATACAGTGGGATTCAAAGCAGACTTTTGTGGATGCAATATGCAAGTTCTCCTCACCCGATCGGGGGTTGAAGAAGGAGAAACCACAAATGTAAATTTGAATTGCTGTCCTACTGAACAAACCCAGTTATAGAGTCCGCCCTATGCGTTGAAGAACTGGACCAAATTCATAGAAGCAATAAAAGGGGGAAAAAGGCCGATGCGTGTTTCGAGCCACAGCTCTCAGGCAGTATTTAGGGGCGCCCCGAATGTATAAAAGTTGACAATACACTTGTTTCTGACGGACGAAGTGTTGGAATGTGGTCAGTCCTACTCGGACATTCAAAATCAAACTGCCTTTGATCTGAGGTGCCGAAATAACATTGATTAAAAGAGATGAATAACCTTATTCTGAAAGAGATGCTGGCTGAATTAAAACATTATTAAAATATAACGATTGGGCAAAGGGCAAATTTAGCATATTATGGTTGTGGCGACCCCATGAAGGGAAAAGCCGAAAGGAAAAGAAGAGATGGCCGTATGGTTGTAAGCAAGAGAAGTGCCGGAAGGCAAGAAAATTGCCAAAATTTAGCATATTATGGCCGTATGGTTGTAAGCAAGAGAAGTGCCGGAAGGCAAGAAAATTGCCAAAATTATTTTGACACGGACCGCATTTTCGTACAGAGGGAAATGCGGGTTGGGTCCGGAAAAGTCCCAAAGTATCGATTTTTAGATTTCAGAGGGTAACGTGAGTTAGAATTTTACATTTTATATCAGGAAAGAGAGAGACAAAAAATAAAGTGTAAAAACAATGAAGTTTTGAGGTTTGAATTAATTTGTTGCATTTGAAAATTGATGATGTGAAAACTGCCATTGAAACGTGTGATAAATGTCAACATCAGAAGATTGAGGGTTCAATTTGTTGGAAAAAAAAAAAAAACGATTGGTCGATATAGACCAGGGATGTCAAACATACGGCGCACGGGCCAGAACCGGCCCCCAAGTAGGTTGAATCAGGCCCACGGGATAATTTAGGAATTAATATGGAATTCATATTTTTAATAAGGTGCAATTCAAGGAAAAATAGATAAGGAGTGTAGAATTTTCAAAAATGTTTGACATTTACTGAGGCCATATGTGGCCCACGATGTGAAATGAGTTTGACACCCCTGATATAGATCGACATTGTTCAAATACGGAGAGACTAAATGGGTCAATGTGCCCATGCATAAATGTTATGGGAGAGAAAACTAATCATGTGTTTTGTTTTTCAGTATGATTCATATCTGTGTTCACAGCCTGCGTGGATGTTGAGGCTGCTGGCAGAAGGGGCCCGAGGATCATCGAACCATGGGGTTCCGCCCGGGCCATGTCGGATGTTGGGGCACCCTCCTGGCTGTCCTGCTTGCATGCGGCCCGAGGAACGCCCACCCTTGGGTGACACCGGTGGAAGGAGCTCCTCGCTTGCCTCGCGTGGCTCGCGGGATGAAGGAGCAGCACCAATGATCACACGCAGGGCGACTTCCGCTGTCCCGCGGGGTCTGCCTGTCATACCACAAACATCACTTTGGAATGCGACATCTACGGAGGACAACACAAGTGGTCCATAATCTTGGGGGCGGGATGCAACGTTACTGTTGCGGCTAAAGTAGCCCTCTGTCGACTGACGGGTAATGCTTTCGCGTCAAATGGAACTGTACCATGCTCATCAACCAATGGGACGCATTGGACAGTGACGACAAGTGACACTGACATCTGGATTTCGAACTCAACTGAGGTCGCAGGACGACCATCGACGTTTTTTGTCATTTTGGTAATACCACAACATCAGCGGGTGACACACCCTACACTAACGCCAATAGTGACATCATGCACACACATGGCCCACCAAATGACACATAACGAGGTTCACTGGGAAATAAGGTTACCATCGATACCAACTTGCAAGCAATGAAGGAAAAAGCGCGCGTGGTATGATACATTGTTAGGGGGGACATGAACTTTGTTAGGAGTATCCAACACCATTGATGGAGAAGTTACACGATCCATATTATCATCCACAGGTCAGGCGACAGCTCATGGGTTCCGCAGGGTGGCACAATGGATGCCCACAACAGTAGAAACACAGAAAGGGGGAGCTCATGTAATTTTTGACGCATTTTTGGGTTGGAACATTGGTATGTGGGATGCAACATCAGAGGTTTCTCACAATGTTACAAGGGTGTTGAATAGTACCAAATGTACTTTGCAAATGCTTAATGTTAAAGTTTAACAAGAAACACATTGTCAAGGAATGTGGTTGGAAGTAAACGTAACCCGATCCAAGACCATATGCAAATATCGGATTTTGCCATTAATAGTGGGAAACTATTATTATTATTATTTTTTGGAAGACGTAGGGAGACTGGTTTAGTCCACAGACTAATTTGACTTATGATTTGGGGGGTTGTGACAGAATGGACAAAGGTACTGCATGCTTACAAACACAAATATATCGAGACCCATGTTTTACGAATGACATGGCACTGTGTGATTGGAATGTGGAGAAACCTGAGGACTTGCTATATCAGATAGGGCCCCACTCTATTTGTGTCGCAACAGTGAACCTACATCCCCAGTTGCCAACGACACCTTTTTCCGAATGTTTATGGGCCGTGCATCTGTTTACCTGGCACAATCAATCGTTTCGATTGACAAATTTCAGTTGGACGCACAGGCTGCTACTGTGCAATGGCAAGCCCTGTTGCTGCCTTGGCAAGTGGATCTGACACGCTTCAGCAGCGCACTGAACCGTTCGGAGACACTTAAGCATCTTGTGAAAGCTCATTTGACAGATGTGTCCAGGTTGCAGGTGTCCACCACGATCGCCCGGGAAGAGGTGATACATTCCGCCAGAACAATTGAGCAATCTTCGGCCCATCACTGGTGGGATATATTTACAGGAATGTCGGTAACAGCACAACAACACTTAGTCCCTCCATTATTGGTTTTTATCGCATGTTTGGTTTTAATGGTTTTTGCATGTTTTGGTATATTAGACGCACCCGAGCTATTTTGTCACGACGAATTTATCACACATTTTTTTGAATAATGAAAATAGAATTATACCATGATTTGGGGCCTTTTGGGAGAGATATAACAACGGTGATTGTGATGTGTTATTGGGCATATGTTACGCGGGAGTCATGACATAGAGGTATTGTTGTACCAGGGGATGCCTATGTTGAATGGATGTTGAACGATTTATCAAATAGTTGGTGGTGTCAGCTCAGGCCACAGGGTGGAATGGAGAAAGAAAAAATGGTTATTGGTGCCCTGAGCTGACTCATATATATATATATATATATATATATATATATATATATATATATATATATATATATATATATATATAGTTTCACTTTTTACTTCTCACATTGATTGTTTTTGTCACGGTTTGCAAGGTGGTGATGGCGGGTGCAGATCCGAAAAAGCAGGCAGGAGTGAGTAGGAGGTTGTTTGACAAATTGTATTAAATTAAAGTCAGCAGGAACAAAATGTAAAACATCAAAATCATCTGAATGGAAAAAATACAAAGTAGCAAAAGAAGACCAAAAGTAAAAGCCCGCCAAGGTTAAACAAACACGTACACGATGCATGCTGCAACCAAGCAGCAAACAAACAATGAATCGGCACCGGATGATCGTGCCAGGTGTCCTTTTAAGTGTCATTGATTATAACGACCAGCACCTGCGAGGCTGCCGGCAGGGCTGACGTCGCTACCCGCTGGTCGCCAATCTGATCGGGACGACCAGCACCTGCGCAGGTGCAGGCGGGGCCGACAGCGCCCCCCGTTGGTCGCCAACCAGATCATGACAGTACCCCCCCCTTCATGTAGGAGGTAACAGAGTCCGTTGGTGCATTTGGAGTTCCTCGTGGCGTAAATAAATTGGTTAACCAATTTATATTGTTAACCAATGTATTTTGTTTTTCTACTTTCATTCCTTTCATAACTTTGCTGCTGTGAAATGTAAATTTCTCCACTGTGAGACTAATAAAGGCAAATCAAATCCAACCAGATTGCTGCACGTTGGGGATCCATTTTTATTTGGAATCAAATAGAAATGAATGACACGTGTTGACAGGATCCGCTAACTCCACTACAGTGTCCAGAAGCTTGCAAATTATACTGAAGGAGCCTTTCAGGCTATTGGAAACAAAACGAGTGACAGTCACATCTCTGATGGCGTTCTGGGACTGCTTGGCAGTCGATGTGCTCTTGGTTAAGACCAATGGAGCATGTGCGATGTATGGCGAACAGTGCTGTTAAACCTCAATTTAGTGTTCTGTCTTAATTTCGCTCTGAATAAAGTCCAACAGGAAAATTGTGTGTGACGGACGATATGAGCGAATAAACGATGGATTGGCTGTTTTAGTTGTCATACAGTTGCATGCCAGCAATGATAAATTGATTCTGTTGCAACGAAGAATGCTTCTGTTCGCTATAATTATGCCTTTAAAACAGAAATAACACAGTCTTGCGTAATTGTTACACACATATCCGCCGTGGGGTCAGCGATCCACCATCTGACGACGACCGAGAAACCACGTCCACTGATCCAACCCCAGCTGTCACCCCTGCCATCCATTGATGACATCATTCAAACAGAGGTTGATTTCAACCGTATACGGGCAGAATAACCCCGGTGTGTCAACCTGGGACCAGGTGGTAAACTTAAGGTCCGGAAAAAAGACAAAGAAACAAATGCGCCATATTTGACCTGATCACTGCAGAGCCACCACCTGAAAACAGACTGCTGACCCCCTCTCCCCTCTCAAAACACCTCCCGTCCCACAATGACATTGCCAGTCAAACTTACAACCGCCCCTCTCATGGCCTTGGTGTCTCACATGACCCACACAATTCCGTAAATTCCTTCATGATCCCTCCCCAGCAGACACCTGTGATCCCATGGATAGGCGACATCCCTCAACAATCTACATGTGGTCATTGTTGCATGTTTTTGCTCCATGTTCTACTGATAGGAAAATGATGTGAATGCTGCCTCAGTGTCGCGCTATAGTCTTGATAGCGCCTTTCTGATGAAATAAATATGTTTTGTGTCCATAATGTGGACACTCTCGTGATCATGCAGCCATTGTCTGTAAATCATGTGGAATATTCTGCAGAATCTTCTTCATCGACTCCAGCCTTTATTTGGATTACCAAAATACTCATCATCCGATCTGAACGAACACGCGGAGGAAAGAAGGCCACTCTCCTCTAACAAGCCCAATAGAGGATGTGCTTCCTTAGGCTGCTGAAGAAGCACGTGGCAGCGAGAACGTGGCAGCGAGAACGCGGCAGCAAGAACGCGACGGCGAGAACGCGGCGGCGGGCCCACTGCTGGCGAGATGCCGCTGACGCGATAACGGCGACGCTTGTTTGTGGACTTGGTTGAACTGGGAGTTTGTTTGTGTAAGACACTGCACTCATTATTCATTGTTGAAAATGAAAGGCCAATGTGGATGATGCGGCTCTTTGCACACAGGAAACAAATGGCTCTGAGTTTCTAACGAGTTGGCAATCCCTGATTTAGGTGATGCATAGCGCGGCCACTATTGAATGTTTTATGCACTTTATAATGCAGTGTCTTATACATGAAAAACAGTTTCAAAATACTGTAGGTGAGGTGTGCCTTATAATTCAAAGCGCCTTATAAAGCAGAAAATATGGAACGAAGGTAAGGATACTGTATCCTCTTTCCTCCATTCGTTTTCATTGTAAATATTCAATGTTTCTTTTTGCTGTCCCAACGCCTGCATTATTTTTTCAACGAGAAAACCAGATCATGTCAACATTACAACACATTCAGCGTACTTACGTTGGCCCCAACGACCTGTACGAGGGTTTAAGTAGTTTGGGTAGAGCCCGTTTGGTCGATCCATTTTGGCTAGTAGCTTTCGGATGTGCATTACCTGCAAAAGCGATGCAAAAGATAATAAATTGTATTTCGCAGTAGATAATGTTTTAACTGACATTTTTTTCTCGTATTACATTAAAATGCATTGGGAAGTTCTAGATTGCTTTTGAATGGTGTAATTTATAATGAATAAATAAATATATATATATCTGAACAGATAATTGGAATTTCACCACTATGAGCAACTAACATAAGAATTATGAATAGCAATTGTAATTTTACATTTGTCTCCAAATTGAACAATACCAATAAAGAGTAAACAACGAGTTTGTTATTTAACTGACTTCTTGTTTTGCCTAAATGAAGATTCAGAAATTGTGATTTGTTTGTGCTTGTCAAGAATGGCATAAGATCTTGCTAATAGAAAAGTAGTTAGTGGTATCAAGGGTGTGTAGAATGACTCAATGAGAGACAAATATTTTGTTGTGGCATTAAAAGTATTTCCTAATTTCTTGGCATGTTTGTTTCACACAAACACACACACACACACACACACACACACACACACACACACACACACACGCGCAGACACATTTTTGCTACATGGTGGGGACACAAGTTTTGACCCGTGGGAACCCAATTTCAAACATGGAAAAAAAACACATTTCTGAAACTCATAAAAAATTGATTTTAGGACCCAAAGTTTTTTTTGCCTGTGCTCACTCAGAAATAACTTTAAAAAGGCATAATTCTTGATTTAATTTTTCCAGGTTTTTCGCAACTCCGTGGGGACTTAACGAATCATGTCAAACCAAAACAACCAGCAGGTGGCGCTTATTTTTTTCAAGAGACAATATTTATAGCCTGTAAGGTCAACAAGTGTGTTTTGCAGGAGCCATGATTGTATATTATTTGACAATTCTAAATTTTTAACACAATGTGAAATATTTTGTTCACATGCACAACTGGGTCCAAGCCCCCTCCCATTTTCTGAGACAATATCCGACAGAATAATCAAGCTGAACAAAGCGGGGGCTGTGAAAATGCTGCCCATTACAGGCTCAAAAAAGCACAATCGCCCCAGAGCTGTCCAGCGATGAAAGTCAAATGGTACAGACTTTCCTTACAATCAAAAACAGTACTGGCATATTCATGCTGCCGAAAAGGCGCAACTGCTCAGCAGTCTCCTCCATGATGAATGTCGTGGCCAAAAATGCTGAAAAACAATCTGTATCCGTTCCACACGACGCACAATAACACAAAGTGACAAAAGAAAACACAAAACAAGACAAAAACAACAACAAAAGCAAGGCTCATGAGAGCACTTGGTGAAAGTTGCCTACTCGGGCGCCATCTTATAAAATAGATTGAAGAGAATCAAGTAAATTAACACTGCTCATGTACCAATTTCAATGGCAGCCTCCGATCTTTTTTAATAATTGAAATACATCAACCTGAAATTTCAAACATTCGACATTGTGGTAAGAAAATAAATACAAATTGCTTTCATATTAACAACTGCGTGTAAAACGTTAAAGATTGAAATAAAAGTGCTGGACAAAATTGGTGTGTCGAGAAGTTTAGTCGACAAATATTCAAGAAAAAAAAAAACACTCAATATTTGAAATAAAAGCTATTGTCTCTGTGTTTTATTTAAATGTGCCAGAAACAAGTGCACATGACACATATAATACATAAAAAACAATGCATTGTTCCAGCTGCCAAACCTAACCTTACCTTAGCTGCGTTTTGCGCACATTCTCATTAATTTATCAATGCGGTTTTTCACGAAATATTTAACTCCCTTCCAAGTTCTCCCTTTCAATTCTTCTGGTGAAGCCTTAATGCAGTTCATGCATTCGTCTTTGCCTGGAACCTTGAGAGACCTGATGGAGTCCATCAAGGCTTTCTCCACAGCGTGGATTTCTTCTTCTGTCCACTTTTTTACTTTCATTTTTACTTCTTCCTTCCCTATATAAAATGGGACAGTAAATTAATATTCCTCCAAAAGTTAAGACACAGGCCAGTGCTGTCTAAAGTCATCATTGGTCTGTTTTGTAAGAGTTTTGTAGTTTTTATACATCAAATGATAACACATTCACAAGCCACTAGATAACAGTTTACCTTCAGAGATCTTCACCAGCTCCGCCCTACCATCCAATTTCCCTATTAGTAGTAAACACAGAATAAATATATTGAGTTAAACAAAATCAGCAATATGTACTTCAGTGCTATGTTCATGGTGTAAGTGAATGTAATTCAGATTTTTTTTGGTGGGATCAATTTATTTTGTAAGGGTTCACATTACATGAAGACATGCTTTTCTATTTACTACTGAGAAAGCATGATTTTAAAGATTCCATTCCGATTTCTATAACCCGTCGACGTTGGTCTACACACCATAGAATAATTTACAATTATTTTCTGTGTCAACATGAATCTATACTGACATGTATGACACCAATGGTCTACATTTTCGGGAAGGCATTGAAGAAAACATATGTTGACCTAAGAAATGTTAAAGTCATAAACATACCAGATGATTGTGGTGATGATGTTGATGTAGGAGTACATTTTGTCATATCTTTATCGTCCTCATCATCAGTGCCTGACATATCAGGAACAGAGGAAACACAGATAAAACTTGACTTGACTCGAGCTGACTGAGAAAAAAATGGGTGCAATTATTTCCTAAAATATGCAGATGTGCTCTTACCATGGGGATCAATGTTGATTTCATCCAAATTCTTGCCTTTAAACTGGGACAAACTTCCCGTTTCCAGAGCGATGAGTGCCTTGCTTATTTTTGCAAGCTGCAATGTCCCCTCCGGCAGTAGATAATATTGACGGTGCACTCTGATATCATGGCCTAGGAAGTCTGCCAGCTCATCCATTTCATTGTCTTTTAAATTGAGAACTTTGGACATTGGTGCTTTCTCAATTTTGTGGAAGACAATGCTTCCAGATTTTTTGCCGCGCAGATTAGGGCTATCTGACGAATTACATCAGATTCTCTGAAGTGACGAGGAGCTTGTGGTCTTGCAAAAAACAATGTGTTTTCATCCAGTATCCCATATCCATGACAAGTATTGGCAGGTAACATCATGGATGTCTGCACTTCAGGTGTAAGGAGAATGGGAACCTTTCGCCCTTGTATTTCAATTCTTCGGAAGTGCCGACACAGTTTCCGCTCAAGGTCAGACAGAGCCAGCTCCACATCCGGATGTGTCGACGATGTATCTCTCAAAGTAAACGCACTAAGTGGCATCTTAGAAACTTCCCCTTCTCTTCTCGGTTGAAAATGATAATTTCGCAAAGTGTAACTTTTGCAAGTTCTCCCCAATGTTTACTACGTGTGTCTTCTTTGAGTTTTGGTTTTGGTTTTTCACATCTTCGGTAAAAGGCAGACGTTGTGGAACATTCCATTTTGCCTCACACAGGTTTCTGAGGGCCTTTGAGGACACACATTCACTCCATCTGGTGACACAGATTGGTTTGAACACCCGTGCATTATTAATGGGATTGTCATCACCTGAGATTAATCCTTCACATTCAATAATATTTGCAATTTTCCTGAGGTTGTGGCCTAACTTAAGTGCTAAGGATGGTATTTCAAACGCATCTAATTGCTCATTTAAGCCAGCCACTGATAGAGTGTTTTATGCACATTAGTAAACATATTATGTTATTTCATGTTTAGCTTAGTACACATTATGATTAGTGCACGTTTAATTTCAGTCTAATAGCATTATCAATCTTATTAGTTCAATAGTCGTTGCAAAGAAGCAACGGCTCCAACTTCAATCGAAGACCCTCCCAACACTGAGTTGTCCGTAGCTGATTGGACAACAGATCGCTGCTGTGGACATTCAAAAACTTGTCAGAGCGGGAGCTCGTTCTCTTTGTTTCCTATCTTTGTCCGTGTGCTCATGTCTTCGCCCCGACCGAGACGAGAAGTGCTTTTTCTGTCTCATTAGAATAAAGTAGTTTTTTGTTCACCATCTATCGTCGTTACTGATATTTTTATCACTGAACTTCTTTGAAAACCGAACCAGGAAAGAAGGAAGAATTTAAACCGAACAGCCACCTTCCTCACTGCTTCGATCACATGACGGAAATTTACTGGGATGAATAAATCCACCATGTCTTTAAGCTTTCCATTTTTCTTCCCCTGTAGAAGCAGTCGTCCTGTCTCACGAGGTCTGATGTCTGTCTGTCTGCCTGTTTGATGTAGTCATGTTTTGAGACATCATGCATGAAGAGGTATTGCCCAAATATCAGAATCACCTTTTCGCACAGCATTTGTGATTGCATCTTGATGCATAGCAAGCACCATTTTCCAAAACTGTTCATTTGCACCATCTGGAACTGGCTGAGCATATTCACACAAGACCTGAACCCTAGTCTTTCTTGGTTTCAAATTTTGCACATGCATGTTTAAGCGACCCTCTGCATGTGCCTCCACATTGCTCTCCTCATAGAGTAGCCCTGACAATTCACACAATGCATGTAATCTTTGGCTTCCACGTTTTTTTTGGATTGCTGACGAGGTATCAACATTCCTTGACCTTCACGAAGAACGTCATTGTTATGGGCACGATTCCCTTTACTTCTGAGAAGATACAGTTGTATTCTTCTCTCCTTGGAGCCAGTTGGACATTGAAGCACATTTGTCACTTCATGGGTATCTTTGTGTTGTGTTATTAAATAGCGTGCAATTTTTCTGTAAGGCTTGGAGCAAAACACACAGAAGTGAGATTTGTTATAGAGCCTGCCACCATCTGTTTTCCTTTTAAAAGTCATGACCTTCATATCAGAACCACTGGATGAAGCTGTTTGCTGGTGTTCTGAGTCAGATGAGTCGGCACAAGTCACGTGTCTGTCTGTGGCTTAGAGGAATTGGCCAGGTGTACTTTTTGATTCATGAGATTTATCCATGTCCAGGTTAGAAGAAGGTGTCACATGTCTTTTTTTATGTGAAGTTACATGTACTTTCCGTGGGTTGGTTGAAGGCACTTTCCGTCTCTTTGTCCTCTTGTTCATCTGCTGCTCTGTTTCTTCTACCAAGCTGTCACTTGTTTGGTCTCCAGGTTTGGGAACATATTCATCATCAGTATCGTCAGAACTAGACAGAGAATCGTCCATGGTTTGTTTATTCATTTTCATGTTAAACTGAAAGAGGGAGAGACAGAGAGAGAGATTACTAACCGTAAAAATCCTGGACATAATTTGTGCCCCCACTCTTGATATATATATATATATATATATATATATATATATATATATATATATATATATATATATATATATATATATATATATATATATATATATATATATATAGCACTTTATTTGCTACACAGTTTTGCGAATTGCCATAGGACTGTTGAAACATTGAAATAAACAATTTCAAAAGATCTCTCTGGTACACATTTTGAACTTCAGCATGCTCATTCTCGTATTAGACATTGTAATAGGAAGACAATAGTTTTGAAGAGATGCTAGTTGGACCATAAGTGATGCAGCCTATCGAAGTGTTGCTTTAATTACTCTTGAAAAGCATTTTCCCCCTCTCACTGTATGTATCTATGATACCGTCGAGTGATTTCATGGTATCCTTTATTATTATCATAATAATATGAGAGTGAATAAGAATCTAATAGCTATTCCAAACATACCAAAAGTGTGATTTTCCCCAGATCTATAATTAATAGAATCAGAATCAGAAAGCCTTTAATAATCCCACAATGGGGGAATTTGCAATAGATTAAGCGCAATAGATTCTTATGATGATACTGACCGGCCTCTGGAGCTCAGGGACAGTTGCACTATGACCAACATCACTAGAAGTGTGGTCATGGCTTTTGTCATCATTGGAGATCTCTTTGTGATTTATCTGAAAAACAAACAAAAAAACATAAAATCAACTGCCAATGAAAGAATGTTTTGTTACAGCATAAATGGGTTACTCTCTTCAGATATTATGTGTCACAAAATGCAGGTGGCTGTAGTCTAAGGATTTGACACTGTAACTGAAGTTGCAAGTTTTTGAAAACAGTATCGATAAAGTTAAGTTTAACTTCACTTCATTTGTGGCAGACTATAGTTCAGCGAACGTTGCATTCAGCCAAATGTGGTCCTTATACCTTGGTTGACATTTGTGGTTGCGTCATCTCAGATCTCTCCATCTCATATCTCATCCAACGACTTTGATCCTGCAAAAACAAAAATTACATTTTGAGATGCTGCCACTTTTATTCCTGTCTCTGGCTGTTTGGATCAAACTGTATATTTTGAACACATGCAAGGATGCATCTGGGAAATTAAAAAAGGGTTGTGTCTGAAAAGGGGGCCAAAGTCTAAAATGGATGGGGCCAGATTTAACTAGATTGCCCAAGTATACAAAACTCTTCTTTTCCTTTCGGCTTTTCCCACAGCGAATCAGTAACCTCCATCTTCAGAGGTATGATACGCATGTTTGTTTTGGTCCAGCTTTTACGTCGGATGCCCTTCCTGACACAACCCTCTGTACAAAACTGATTGGAATAAACCAAAATACATTCATTGGAGCATGATATTTAAATTGCAAATAAAAAAAAAAACATAATTTGTCTAAAATCTATATTTCTAATATACAAACAATTTTAATTAAAGTAAAATAATTTATTCATACATACAATAAACAATCGGGGTGTCTTGTTCACGAATGAGGGTGTAAGGGAGCGAGAGGTCAACAGGCGGATCGGTGCCGCGTCTGCTGTGTACTGATCTGTCGTGGTGAAGAAGGAGCTGAGCCAAAAAGCAAAGCTCTCAATCTACCGGTCGATCTACATCCCAACCCTCATCTATGGTCATGAGCTATGGGTTTTGTCCGAAAGAACGAGATCCCGGATGCAAGCGGCCGAAATGAGCTTTCTCCGTAGGGTGTCCGGGCTCTCCCTTAGAGATAAGGTGAGAAGCTCGGTAATCCAGGAGGGGCTCAAAGTCGAGCCGCTTCTCCTCCACATCAAGAGGAGCCAGATGAGGTGGCTCGGGCATCTGATTAGGATGCCTCCCTGGTGAGGTGTTTCGAGCATGCCCCACTGGAAGGAGACCCCGGGGACGACCAAGAACACGCTGGAGAGACTATGTCTTCCATCTGGCATGGGAACGCCTCGGGATCCGCCAGGACGAGCTAGAAGAAGTGGCTGGGGAGAGGAAAGTCTGTGCTTCCCTACTGAAGCTGCTGCCCCCGCGACCCGACCCCGGATAAGCGACAGAAAATGGATGGATGGATGGATAAAATAAACAAACTATTTCTATTTTCTTAAGTTACTACACAATAAATGCAGTGCTATTTTGATATGATACGGTACAGAGATGACAAAGAGAACAGACTTAGCACAATATTTCTCATTAGAGTCTACTTAAATTTCGTGGCTTGGAAGATTTCCAATGTGTTGCAACAGCTCTGAAATAATGTCCCTTATCCGCTGAATTCAAATCGTTAACAGCAGTTTGCTGAAACGAATTGTCACTCCGTTGCTTCTTCAAAAAATGAAAATATGTTTGTTTAATATCTTTTTGGGTTTTACTCCTGTTCTCTCGCTCCATAATGCAACCATTTATGTTGATGTCATTCGATGTAAATACTGCAATGTATCATGGGTAAATGATTATTCAACTATTTTATCTCAGCAGTTTCCAGCGAATCACGACGAAAGTTAAAACCTCTCAAGCAAAGCGAACAGTTTTCAATAGCTATTTAACAAAATTTGCTTCTTTAGCTATTTTAAAAGAAGTATGTCACATGAGGCGCAGATCACGTAACAATATGGGCCAATCGCGATAGACGCGCGCCGGTGCCAGCGCAGTGGAGTTACAAAGTTGCTCCAGCGGCTGTCAGAATGCGTAAATGGGACGGCCCAAATGCATCGCTGCACATGTGTTTTTGCATGTACAATAGAATTGGGGCTGCAGTATTAGCTGTATGTATCAATTTAATTCGATTTTATAAAAATCATCGAATAATGCTGGCTGCACTGGCCCATGAACCATGGTAAAGGTGTTGATAACAGTCTCAGAAGTACGATTTATGAGACCAATCTATGTCACCGTAGTTTCATCATTATCTAAACGAAATATGCTGGATGCTATCGATGCTAGTGTGCCACGTTGTTGGCATAAGGCCGTGACATTGAATGCTACATGCAACGCACCAATCGTAGGCCTTGTGTTACTTATACGTATTTTCACATATAAATATGTCGTGGCGGGCATGCTCATTCCTCTAGTACGACAATGTCTTACTTGCTTAAAGTTGTCCATCGTGTCCGATGATGACAGTCCAGCTCTACTTCTTGTGGGACCATTTCATGTGACTGTATAGCCCAATCCGTGATCCACGCCTGCCTGCTTGCCGCCACGTCTGCCTGCTTGCCACAGGATGAGCAGGTGAAGGCATTGACTGGGGTTGTGGGTATGGCACTGGCATGATGTCTCCTTTAACGTTTACTGGTCCGTTGGTCACCTCGGTCTTCCTCAAGTTTCTGTATGCCTTGTTGGAGGAGTTGCCGCCAGATGGAGCGTTGAGCTGCAATGTCCTCCAGCTTGGTCGGTCGGGTTCAGGCCGCATTTTTTCATGGCAGTCTTCACCTGGTCTTTATAGCGTTTTTTTGGGGCCTCCTGCCAGGAGACGGCCGATATGGAGCTGGCCATAAAGCACCTTACGTGGCAAGTGCTCTTCTGGCATCCTGATCACATGGCCTAGCCAGCGAAGTTGGTGCTGGGTGCCTGTAGCTTCCACACTGGTGCAGTTGGTTTTGCAAAGTGTTTCAGTGTGGGGGACATCCTGAGGTGGTGACTGTACAGGGTCCATGCTTCACAGTTGTAGAAAAGGGTTGACACAACAGCAGCCCGATAAACTACAGCCTTGGTGTGGAGTTTGAGATCTTTGTTTTGAAAGACTCTCCTCCTCTGTCTGCCAAAAGATGCTGATGCCTGTTTGATCCGGTTTTGTATCTCTTTGTCGATGCTGCAGTCGTCAGAGAGAAAGTTGCCCAGGTATTTGAAAGAGTACACTAGTCCACTATTGCTAGTGGCTTATTGGAGATGGTGAATGTTGGTGGATGAACTGGAGGAATGGATGCCCACTGACAGATTACCTCAGTGTTTTCCACATTGACAGAGAGGCCCATTCTACCATAGGCATCTGCAGCGGCTGAGAGACTAGCTTGTCGTGCTTCTGGTGTTTGGGCCACAACTGCAGTCATCTGCATATTGGAGTTCGATGACTTGCTCTGATCTTACTTTCATGACTGCCTGGAGCCTCCTGATGTTGAATAGATTTCCATCAAGCCGGAAATCTATGGGAACCCCACTGTTCTTCTCGATCCTCTCATGGGGCAACAGTGTCAAACACAGGAGTGTTGAACAGGACTGGTGCGAGGACACATCCCTGGCGTACACCAGTCTGCCACATTAAGGTCGCATACACTCACAGTTTTTTGGTCTGGAATGCACCCGTGGGGACACTTTAGGAAATATCATGAAACGTCTTCAAAACATGGTTTGAAGTCCCTCTGAGCAATTTGCCCATGGGGACCTCATTTTAGGGCCCTACGGGTACATGAGTCCCCACCGGGCTGCGTGCAGCCAGGTTGATGTCCCCACCAGTGCACGCAAATGAGAACACACACACACACACACACACACACACACACACACACACACACACACACACACACACACACACACATACACACACACACGGATAAACACACATAAACACACTCCCACATACACATAAATACGTGAAATCGACGTTTCACATAATTGGTGATGAGTCTTTATGGATTCAAATACAGTGTACAGTCAGCGAAAATAACGTGGAAATCTCACAAACGACCCAGTCAGTTAAGAAAGATGGCTGTGTTATGTCTCAGGGAACCTGCCCACACTAAGACATTAAACATGTAACGAAACGCATGTCATTTTTGTTGTATTGCCCAGTTCTATCTGCAACTCCCAATCCCAGATAAAAATAAGGTTTGGTATGCAGACGTATACATGACGAAATTGTCAAGGTTTGCAGGTGGCAAGACATTTCATGTGTTTTCTATTAAATGGATGAAATATGTTTTGTGTGTGAGTGCCATGATGATGATTACTTGCATCACTTTGGCGTTTACTACTAGATTCTATGTGAGCCATAAACTCAAAAATGAACATGATATTCTTGTCCTTTTCAGTTGTGTTGCAGATAGTTGTTGAACTGAGCTGGACCGATATGTCAGCACACCCACCATGTTTTAAATACAGTACAGGTAACATCCAATTTACGACCGGCGCGAGTTACGACCACCCATACTTACGACCACGGCCGCCAGACCTTTTTTTTTTTTATAATTGTACGGCTGCCACCGCTACAGCCGGCAACACTGTTGAACTCGACAGCGTGTCTGCGATGTATTTGGTAGCATAAAAGACATAAGCATGAAGCATAAAAGGTGGTTCAGAAAAGGATTACGGGATGGGGGAGGGAGCTCGGACTGAGCACCGTAGATATAGAAAGTCCTGGGTAATACAAAGTACAAATACAAGTTCACAGCGTCCCGTGTTCATACCTGCAGTCCTGAAGAAGCCCCCAGCTGTCAATCCGAATGTGACAATATCGAACAAGTAGGATGTTTATTTGCCGGAGCAGCATTGCACAAAATGAGGATACAAAATAACTGTTTCTTAACAAACGCGTACGACAATTTTCTCCAGCATGACAGCATATCACTCGCACAGCAATCAAGGGATGGGGGGGGTGTCCACCGACAACTTGGCGTCGGTGAGTGTCGGCGCTCGAGCGTGAGGGATCGCCGCGACGCAAACACTGCGTCGGGCTCACGGTTGGGGCCTCTTTGAGACAGTTCCTTCTGCTTTGCGGCGAGGTGGCGGGTTGGGCGAGTCACTGTTGCAGACGGCTCCTGGGTTGGGCCGCACGTCGGCGCGGGGTGCGGCCGGGGAGAGGGCTACCGGTATAACTTTTTTGCTTCGGCGTTCGCCTGAGTCCGAGCCTGTGTGTTGGGTGGTTTCTCCGTTAGCAGGGAGAGCGATTTTTCAACAGCTTGCTTGCGTGGGAAGCTGTGCGTATTTGGGTCAGCAGAAAGCGTGTGCACCAGCACAGTAGTAAAGATCAATAATATGAAATATATCATAAAGTTCGCAGACGACACCACGGTCATTGGTCTTATCAAAGACGGCGAGGAGTCTGCGTACCGACAACAAGTGGAGCGGCTGGAGCTCTGGTGCAGCTGTCAGAACCTGGGGCTGAACACGCTCAAGACAGTAGAGATGATCGTGGAATTCAGGAAACATCCTTCACCACAGCTACCCCTCACACTAGCCAACTGCCTCGTGTCAACCGTTGAGACCTTCAAGTTCCTGGGAATCACAGTCTCCCAGGACATGAAGTGGGAGGTCAACACCAATTCTATCCTGAAAAAGGTCGAACAGAGAATGTACTTCCCGAGGCTGCTAAAGAAGCATGGCCTGCCACAGGAGGTGCTGCAACATTTCTACACGGTTGTCATCGAATCCATCCTGTGTTCTTCCATCACCATTTGGTTCGGGGCCGCCACAAAAATGGACAAAATCCGACTTCAACGGACAGTTAGGACAGCGGAAAAAACCATTGGCACCGCCCTACCCACTCTTGAGGACTTGCACACTGCAAGAATCAAGACAAAATCCTACTGGACCTGATACGTCATATCCTGCCTTCCCTTACATGACATCGCATCTACATTACGTCACATCCTGCCGCATCACACCCTGTGCGCCATATAAATGCTCTCCCAGTTCTTCTCACTCTCTCTCTCTCCATGCTTCCTCCTTAGCCGACACCGCGATGTCTCCGCTCTCTTCAAGATTAAACACACTTTCTGTTCAACACCTGGTTTCCTGATAATTAAACCATCCTCTGCATCAACGCCCGTAGAAGCAATGAATCAGGGACGAACGATCAAAATGAACCCAGTATTATTGGTGCCGGAAGACTTCGGGTACTAGCTGATGGCTTCGGAAGGGGGGGGAGGAGTGGGACCTGTGTTTCTCTTTTTCGTTTGAGTGGGCAGCCGCTCCTTTCTTGGTTTCTGTCACTCAGAATTGTTTCACGGGTGAGTGGCACCGCTAGCATGATTGTATGTATTGTGGAATTCTTTCGGCCAAAAGAATAACTATGGTTAATCTGTGCATCGGTGAGCTTGAGGGCAGGTGAATGTGGGAAGGTAGACCAATTCTAGCCGAGTTCTGTGGGTGTAGATTTACGATGCTAACTCTAATACCTATTTGGATTAAGAGTCGATTTCTGGACGCCCGGCGGCCGAACTGTAAGACCAGGGCAATTCCAGGTGGTGATTCTTCAGAAGGGTTGAACTCCAGGAATTTTTTGTGCGAGGGCTGGCGAAAATTTGATTTATTAATTTGGAGCCGGACAATTATGTGTTATTTTTTTGTTTATTTGCAGCTGCAATAGATCGTGGATTTTCCGTAACATTAATGCATTCATCAACACTAGCGCGTTATCAGCACTGCTTGCCGTTGCTGCAGGGAGCTTCATTGTCCGAGGACAGTTCGTGGGCAGGGAGTCGGCTGAGGGGGGGCCATTTGGAGGAGCCGTCTGTTTGTCTTTTTTGTGTTTCATTGTGTGCTTTTGTGTTTGTGTGTGTATGTATGCGCGTTGTGTATACGTTGACAGCTGGGTGCCTTGGGTGTGAGCTTTGCTAAAACCAAGGGGGGTGGGCTGCCCAGAGAGAGCGGGCAGCCCAGTCCTCCCTCCTTCTTTCTCTGCCCAAAAGAGGGGGGGCAAGTTCACAGCGGCATTCGATGATCGGCAAATTGATTCGTTCGCCAAATAGGTAAATACATGGAAATAAAATGAATAAGGTTTGCGTTAACATTCACAAACGTATTGTGCAAAAAACATTGTTCCTGCCGCATGTAATTCTGCCACCCAGTTCTCTCTCTTCTTTCACAGGACGAGAGGCTGCCTTGTCATTACAAGAGGACTCGATGGGGGGCTGTGCAGATGACTATCCTGACTCATCGGGAAACCTGCCCAACCATGCCGCCAGCTCGACATCTTCATGAATGACATCTCATCTCATTTTCCATACCGCTTATTCCTCATTAGGGTCGCGGGGGTTGCTGGAGCCTATCTCAGCTGTCTTCGGGCACGAGGCAGGGGACACCCTGAATTGGTTGCGAGCCAATCGCCGGGCACACAAAGGCATACAGCAGTCACTCTCACACTCACATCTAGGGACAATTTGGAGTGGTCAATCTGCCTGCCATGCATGTTTTTGGAGTGTGGGAGGAAACCGGAGGACCCGGAGAAAAACCCACACGGGTCCGGGGAGAACATGCAAACTCCACACAGGGAGGCCGGACCGGGATGCGAACCAGCGACCTCTGCACTGTGAAGCCGGTGTGCTAACCAGCTAACCACTCGACTACCGGGCCACCCTCATGAATGACATAACACTGTTTTTTCACCATAGTTCTTTGATGAATACCCTCCACTTGAAACAAAAAAATAAATTAAATAGGCAGGCAAATTAGACAGAGTGAACAAATAAATAAGCCAACAAACAAATGAATAAGCAGAGGCTGAACTCGAGTGAATTTGAAGGCAAAAGTAAAGTGTTTTTGTTACATTGGATAAAGTGTTTTCACTAAGAGAATTGACCACCTTGAAGTCAGGATTCCAGTGTTTTTGTCTGCGATTGGGACAAATAATTTTGAAATCCTGATTCGGGTGAATGCAAAATGAAATGGAAATTGTATAAAATGACAGAGTCAAAGAGTGAATTTATAAAATTATAGGATTAGTTTTGTTAGATTGAGCTAAACTTTGTTTTGTATATGGCTTGATTAAGCCATTTGAAAACAGCCAGAGTTATTTACGATGCCTCTTATCAAGGGTTTTGTCAGCACACAGCTTCAAATAGTGGTTTAACACCCATAGGCAATTCTGGGGCCCCCACCATATTCCACTGGGTTGACCTCTCGTAAATGACAGTTCAATTGGAAAAAGTGAATAAAATAGTAAATTAGGCTCAATGACAGGAACATTTATCTCGAATTGGAATGAATTGGCGAGGTAAATGTTGCTTGATTCGCTGGTGATTAATTACTTAAAAGAGATTGACCAGTTGATATCGTGGAACTTTTCGTAAAAGAAGAATTTATAGATTTATTGAAATAATGATTGAGAGATGATCATTACACTTGTTTTGACCTGACAATTCTCATCTCCCTGAAGTCACTGAAGAGATGATTTGATTCATATACACGATATACATATTGAATTTGATTAGATTCACCTTTATTAGTTTCTAAGCGGAGAAATTAATTTGAAGAGGACAAGATTGAATTGCAAAATGTGATGACTAACATTTGTGATAACCAACACTCTCGAGGACTTTGCACTGCAAGAATCCAAACTAGGGCGCGGAAAATCCTGCTGGACCCTCCGCACCCTGCCCACCACCTTTTCCAGCTACTCCCCACAGGCAGGCGCTACCGATCCATGCGCACCAAAAACAGCTTCTTCCCCCAAGCCATTAACTCTTTGAACTCTTTCAACAGTAGCCAAAATGGAACTGTATAGTGCCACTTAGCAGTTTTTTTGACGATGATACTAGTGCAGCGTGTTCTACCGGAAACAAATTCCTTGTGTGTTCTACATACTTGGCAATAAAGATGATTCTGATTCTGATGATTCTGATTCTGATTTAATATGTTGATGAGATAGCATTTGTTTGTTTGAAAGAAAGCAGGAAGTGTTCTCGGAAAGCCAGAAAAGGGTGTGCTCGAGTGTGTGTGTGTGTGTGTGTGTGTGTGTGTGTGTGTGTGTGTATGTCTCGAGTTCAGGTTCAATACTAGCTCGTCATAACTGAGCCAGAGTTGTAAATTGATTTTCAGCCCACATCGGGTTTGCCATAATCGGCCCACATCCGGTTTGCCGGAGTCAAGCCTTTGCCGCGTCTGGGCCGCCATTCGGCCCACATGCATTATGCCAGTGCCGAAACAAGGCCGCTGTGCATCTGGCCCAGATGCCTTTGCTGACTGGGATGCAAAGTCCACACAGGGAAGTCTGAACTGGACTCGAAGTTGTGACCTATGTACTGTGAAGCCGATGCACTAGCCCAGAATGTCAAAAGCAGGCCCGCGGGCACATTTTACTACACACACTACAATTAGATTTGGCCCGCGAGATGATTTCAAATGCAGTGATACCTGGGTTTACGAACCCCTTGGCTTACGAACTTTTCGGTTTACGAATGTTAAATTTATGAAAATTTTACCTTGGCATACAAACTATTTTTCGGGATACACACGGAGTGCCACATTGAGTGATGTGTCGTTCGTGAACAAGCCCGTTTTCCTAACAAGAAAATGGCAGCCGGCTTTTTTTGTCCTCTATTCCCTGCCCCCAGTCTTCGGTTAAAGCCACGTTATTGGTCAAGAACGAAACAGTGGCAGGGGGGTTGTGTTTACAGAAACACAGAGCTGCAAACATTAAATAGAGAGAGAGTGAGGAGGTTCTGCAAACAACAAAATGACAGCCGACTTGTTTTTGTCCTCTATTCCCCGCCCCCAGTCTTTGGTTAAAGTCACAGGATTGGTCAAGAACGCAGCAGTGGGGGGTGGTTAAACATTATAGAGACAGGCAGACGACACAGAGAGAGAAAATGGATATAAAACAGTGAAATTTGGACTCGTTTCAACTTTGATAGTTCAAAGGCAGAGTGTAGACTGCAAGGTTAAAATATCCCATCAATCAGGCTCCACAACACTTGATGCAAAAAGCTATCAACCCAGCTAAACAGAACACAATTGATGAGGAACTAGGTAAACAGAGAAAGCGCCTACAAGGGATCATTCCTCAAGATGGTGAAAGAAGACGGCTATGTTCCTAATCAAGTGTTTAATGCTGAGGAAACCAGCCACTCCATTCCATCAAGCCATCAACGACCATCACAAAGGTAAATAAAACGACTTATTATACATAAAATAAGGTATATTTTGTGTAGTTTTAAGGCTTAGAAAAATAGAAAATAGAAAATTATGTTTTATTGGGACCTGGGAACGGATTATTCTCATTTTAATAGTTTCCTATGGGAAATTAATTTTTGGGGTACACACTTTTCGCCTTACACACTATGTCTGGGAACCAATTAAGTTTGTAAGCCAAGGTATCACTGGATGTATTTAATCTGGTCCGCCGGCCCATTATACAGCACACGTACTGCTAAAGGTGCTTACACGTTGAACGCGTGAAGCGCTGGGTGGCGTCAGCGCTGCCATTCATTGTGTAAGTGCGACATTAGCGACAGAGCGCAAGTTCCTGCTGAGGCCTGGACGCCGATTTAAAACATTTTTAATTTGAGCGTCAAAACACTGTGACGACATCTACGCGCGGCCAATAGGAGAGCAGCCGATGCTGGGGGCGAGAGTTCTCGATGTGGAAAAGGAAGCTAAGCTTAGCTGCTGCTAAGCAAAAGAAGGGGCACAGCCGTCCGCGACACTTTTCGTTTGGGTCTTAAAAACACGAACGGAAAGGAAATGGAGCAGGATCGATGTGTAGCAGCCTGCATGTGTGGCAATCGTCCAACAACTGCGGCAGCACAGTTCGCTGAAAAACTCATTTTACTTTACGATTTGCTGACTTTGAAGCCCAAAAATGTAGATTTGAACTTTTTAGCAACTCCTTAATGTTTGATGTGAATAATGCACCAAGAAATCTCCAAATGGAGCTTAGTGAGCTGCAGTGTCATGACACGCACAAGTAAATCTATGACTTTGTCGGTGCTGCACAATTTACACCTTACCTCCCTGACACGCTGCCCGAAGTCCGTGCCCAAGCTGCACATTGCCCAAGCTGCACAATGCTCTCTATGTTCGGCAGCACATATCTGTGCGAGCAACTGTTTTCGTGAATGAAGATGAATAAAACATCACAAAGGAGTAATGTCATCGATGAACACCTTGATTCAGTCCTGAGGATTTTCTATGCGCAGAGCGTGACTCCAGAAATTGAGGCACTTTCAGGAAAAAAAGGCATGCCAAGTATCTGGCTCGGACCCATGTGCATCATCAGAGTAACTGAACAGTGAAAAAAACTAAAATGGATACATACTATTGTATTTACTGATGGCATGGTCTGTTCAAAGTTGAATTATACATCTTTTTTGAGGCGTTGGCCTTGATGGTCTATGATGAAAAGACTTAGGTTTCAATTAAAATGAATAATGCTAAATATATAAAAGCCTGATATTTGTTTCGATTTTTGTGTATGCAGTAACTGTGCAAGAATGTTTCTTAAAAAAAACTGTACATAGTGCAAGTATAAAAGAAAAAGCATATTGATATATGTAGCTGCATTGCATCAACATAAGGTGGCTGTTCTATTTACAGTACATGAGTCAATTTTTTTAAATCACATGATTATTAAAAAGCTTGACAGCAGTCGGTAGGAACGAATGCCGGTACCTCTCCTTCTTGCAGAGCGGGTGTAATAGTCTCTGGCTGAAGGAGCTACCCAGTGCTGTCAGGATGGGCAGGAGGGGGTGGGGAGGGCTTTCCACCATAGCTTTTAGTTTAGCTAGTCCCCTGTCCTCCCGATCGTCTCTCTCTGTAATGAGGCCGACAATAGCTGAGTCGTCAGAGAACTTCTGAAGGTGACAGGTTGGAGTGTTTAAGTCCGAGGTGTACAGGGTGAACAGTAATGAATCCAGGACTGTCCCCTGCGGCGCTCCAGCGCTGCAGAGAAGCCTGTGTGACTCACAGTTCTTTACCCTCACGTACTGTGGCCTGTTTGTGAGGTAATCTGTTATCCCAAGTATGAGGTGGTGGTCCACTACGGCACGTCACAGCTAGTGCCCCAGTAGATAGTGCTGGATGATGTTGAGGGCACTGGAGAAATCGAAGAACGTGATCCTCATCGTGCTCCCAGCGTTCTCCAGGTGCAGCATTCTCGAGTGGAGGAGGTAGATGATGGCATCCTCCACACAGATGCTGGGCTGGTAGGCAAACTGTAGAGGGTTCAATGATGAGCTCGCCAGCGGTCGCAGATGGGTGAGGACGAGTCTCCCCAGCGTCTTCATCAGGTGAGACGTCAGCGCCACCAGTTTGTAGCTGTTGAGCTCCTTCGGGTGGCCGATCTTGGGCACTGGGACCAGGCATGACGTTTTCCACAGCTGTGGAACTCTGCCCAGCTTCATGCTGAGGTTGAACATGTGCTGGACAATTTCACACAACTGGTCAGAGCAGGTCCAGAGGAGTCGGGATTTGATGTTGTCTGAACCTGCTGCCTTTCTCACTTTCATCCTTCTCAATTGGTTCCTTACTAGCGCGGTTGTGTCAGACAGGCAGGAACCAGGAGGCGGGGTGGCGGCTGAGGGTGTGGCATCGGTTGAGAAGGCAGTTGTTTGTTGCTGGAAGCTGTTCGTGAGAGGTGGCATGGAGGGGAAATCTACGGTGAGAGTGGATGCAGGTGCAGCTACAGGTGGAGTTGACGGTGGGGCGGGGGCGACAGACGTCAAAACAATTGAAAATGTGGTTTAGTTCATCTGCAGCTGCGCCTCCATTTTCATCCTATACACCTTTCCCCCTCTCTGATCTTTCTCCTCAGTTGGATCTGCACGGCCTTCAGTTACAGTCTCTTCCCAGACACAAAAGCCTTTTTCTTTTCATTCAGGAGGGCCTTTATGTCGGGATTAATCCATGGTTTGTTGTTGGAAAAACATCGCACAGTCCTGGTGGATACGGTGTTTCTTTCACAAAAGTTTATGTCGTCCGCGATGAGAAGAAGTGAAGATGCCCATCTCCTTCCCGTAGGTTTCGGGAACGAAAATGACACAAAAAAAAAACACGGTCGGAAACATAAATAAATAAAATAGTAGAATGGAAAGGGACTTTAAAAGGGGTTGGAGCTCCTGTAGAGGCAGCCGCACAGGGGGCGGGCGGCATTATTGTAATGGTAGAGGAAAGCCGTTGTACTGGATGTCGCGGTCCCGAGTTATGGTAGCATCAGAAAGAAGGAACATGCGACATTAGAAAAATACCTCGGGCTCAGAAAGGAGCTAGAGAGCCTGGAAGGTAAAGGTGACAGTCGTGCCTGTGGTGGTCCGATAACTTGCGGCAGTGACGCCCAAACTTTACGAGTGGCTGGAACAGATTTCGGGAACAACATCGGATACTGCGTCTAATCCTCAAGCATCTTGTCCTTTGTTAGAGCTATGAAACGACAAATTTATACTGTATATATTTTCAGAGAGGGCAGACTGGGTTTAAACATGTTCAGAGGGGAGAGACAGTAAAAATATTGGGGAAAGGACACTGAGCTTTAAACTGCCAAGTGGGAGACCGAGAGGAAGGCCAAAGAGGAGTTTATGGATGTCACAGATTTATGGATGTGCAGGCTCTCTCCAGCTTCTCTTTGAGCCTTTGGTATTTCTCTGTTTTTTTTTTGCGTTCCACATCACCCCTGTACTCCAGCAACTCCACTGGCTCCACTTCTGTTTACTTACAAAGCCATCCATAACCTTGCTCCTCCCTATCTTTCTGACCTGCTTCAAATCTCTGTTCCCTCTCGGTCCCTCAGATCCTCATCCTCCCTTCACCTCTATGTGCCCTCTGCCCGTCTCACCACGATGGGAGGCAGAGCTTTCAGCCGCTCTGCTCCCAAACTCTGGAATTCACTCCCACCCAACATCCGTAATATTGACTCCCTCCCTATTTTCAAGGCTCATCTCAAAACCCATTTGTTTAAAATTGCTTTCAATGTCTAATTCTCTCTGCTATTTTATTATTTATCATTTTACTTATGGTTTTATTGTTATGTGCTGTGTTCTATTGTTTTTATTGTAAAGTGTCCTTGGGTGTTTTGAAAGGCGCTTGAAATAAAATGTATTATTATTATTATTATTTCTGATTTTTCCATCACTCGGTACCGCTACATCCACTACAACGGCTTTTCTCTGCCCTTTATCTATGATCACGATATCTGGTCGGTTCGCCATTACCACCTTGTCAGTCTGTATCTGGAAGTTCCACAGGATCTTTGCTCGGTCATTCTCTATCACCACTGGAGGTCCAGAAAAGTGCAGTTCTGGGAACAGCACAGATAATGCACAGAATCCTCAAGCTTCCCGGTCACTGTTAGGGACCCGAGCTAATATGAGGGACAGAAACCACCCAAGGGGTTACCGAGACCGACCAATTGACCAACTGAGACCGACCGACCAAGACCGATCGACCAACTGACCGAGAGACCGACCGACTAAGAGACCGAACGACCGAGAGACCGACCAACTGAGAGACCAACCGACTGACCAAAACCGACCCATCAGTATGACAATAATACAATACAATATATATTGATTTATATAGAGCTTTAAAAATAGATGAATCTGTAACAGGGCACTTAACATGGACAGCTATCTTATACAGGAAATAAAGAAGTCACAAAGATATTAAAAAGCTTCAGCGAGTGAATCAAGATCAAGTCGGAAACATGCTGAGTCAAATGCCAAAGAGTACAAGTGAGTTTTGAGACTCGTTTTAAATGTGCAGCGAAGGGGCTTGCCGATTGTTCAGTGGGGGGGTCATTCCAGAGAGTGGGACCAGCAATGGAAAAAGCTCGATCCAGGCCAGGAGGGCCAATGTATGTAATGTAATGATAACATAATGTTTGTCATGTAAAGAGCAAAGTCAATGCTGTCTGGTCTTTTTTGGGGGTTAACTCTCTCCCACAACATCACACACCAACATGGACAGAAGCGCTTTAAAAGGAAGAGAGAGGATGGATGGGGATTGAAGATGACTATTATATGAATAAAGTTGGAGGGACAATGAAGGAAGGGTAACCAAGGTTACGGACGGAGGACGGACCAGCCAATTAGGGTTCAGTGCACATCTCTGCAGTTGTGCACATGTCAGTGTTACCTTTTGGTAGTAGACAGGGTTGCCTGTCAGATACGTGAGGTGAACAAACTCCATATGCAGCGTTCCAAACTCCGCCAGAATGCTGCTGCCAGCCGATGCCCAACCCCAATTACGACCAACACCGCTGAGGGAAGAAATGTTGTCATTTTTAACCTGTTCTAGGACTTCACATGTCCATTTTTGTTAGCATGTTACTTTTGAGAGTGAATGTGAATGATAATGTCGATTTACCTTGATCAGATAACTCACCTCTTCAGATTGACCATGGCCCAGGGGATCCCTGTGGGGGTGTTGAAGGCAGGGAGCAGCTTCTCTGCAAGCTGTATTGCTTTTAACTTGAACATCTAAAGGAGACAAGGAGTGCATCCAAATGTGATGATTATTTTAGCTAGGTTTTCAAGCCCAAAGTTCATGTCCATTATTTTGAATCTGTTTCAAGGTAAGAATTATATTATTTTTCTAACACTTCACAATTGTGGCAGATTAAGAGCAATAAAATGACTGGAAACTTTAAAAAGGGCAAATGATGGAAATCATAATACATTTTATATGAAAGCGCTTTTTGTCACACTGAAAGACATTTAATAAAAGCTTAAAATGCAGAATAAAATGTATACCTGAAGACAAGCATATACATCTGTCAACCAAACACATCTAAATGAACAAAAGGAAACATGGCATGGGTAAAAGAGACTAAATTGTGTTAAAAGCATTGCGGAAGAGTTGAGTTTTCAACGCTGATTTGGATTTGAAGGATCGGAGGTCGGGTACAGTTGCGGATGTGTTGTGGTAGACCGCTCCAGAGGGTGGGGGCGGCTATAGAGAAGGTTTGGTTGCCCCAGATTCTGAGTCAGGTTGCAGTTGTCGAGAGTGAGATTGAAGTTGGAGTCAGTTTGGGTGAGGGACAGAGGACTGATAATTAGCAGTTGAGATTTAGTGCAGTTAACATTTGTTTGCACCCAGAATTTGATGTCTGAGAGTTTGACAGGGTGGAGTGGATTTTTTTTGGGGTCAATTATTTGATAGAGATGAAGAATTGGATGTCATCAGCGTAGCAATGGAACTGGAGTACATGATGACTAATGATTTGGCCAAGACGGAGACGGTAGAGAATGAAGAGAAGAGGACCAAGTACAAAACCTTGAGGAACACCTTGGGGCAAAGGTGCACTGTAGGAAGAGCAGTTGTTGTGTAAGATGTCTGTAAGAAATGAGCAAAGTAAGGTGAAGATTTTGTCGGTGATATTAAGGGATTGCAGCCGAGAGGGTATGACGGAGTGGTTGATGGTGTCGAAGGCAGCTGTAAGGTCAAAAAGGATGATGATGAAGAACAGGCTGGAATCAGAGAAATAAGGAGGTTGTTTATGATTTTAATTTCTGTGTTTCAGTCTTGTGTAGTGTGTGGAATCCAGATTGAAAATTTTCAGAGTTGGTTATTGTCGAGGTAGGTTTCAATTTCAGTTGTGACGGCACATTCTATAACTTTGACAAAACGTGGAGGTTGGAGTTGGGCCGAAATTTGCTAATGATGTCAGAGTTTTCTCCCTAAGAAAACCTCAACATATTCATCTCTGCTACCTCCAGGTCTACTTCCTGTCTTTTATTCAGTGGGACTGTCTGCAGTCCAAACATATATTTTTTTATTGATCTACGGTTCATTTAGTTTGTTTCAAAGCACCCAAGTGTCCTTGGGTGCTTTGAAAGGCGCTTGTAAATTAAATGTATTAATATTGATAGTGATAGTGATAGCGATATTGATGATGATGATGATGATGATGATGATGATGATGATGATGGTTGGCCTCACCACCGTTTTGTACACCTTTCCTTCCATCCGAGCTGAAATTATTTGATACATCCTGCCATTTCTTCTCCAGCCATTGCATTCTGAATGTACAGGCTTCACCTTTCCACACTTTCCATTGCTCTGGACAATTGACCCCAAGTACTTAAAATCTTTCACCTTCTTTATCTTCTTTTCCTTTTGGCTTTTCCCTTCAGGGGTCGGTCGTAACAGTAAATCAGTGCCCTCCATTGACCCGGTTTTGTGAATCCTATCACAGCAACTACCTTCATGTCCTCTTTGACAACATCATCCATAAAACTCCTCTTAGGTCTTCCTCTCGGTCTCCTGCCTGGCAGTTCAAGGCTCAAAAGCCTTCTCCCAATATAGTCTCTCACTCCCCTGCACATGTCCAAAACATCTCAGGCTGGCCTCTCTGACATTCTCTCCAAAGCCTCTAATGTGAGTTGTCCCTCTGATATACTCATTCCTGATTCTATCCAAACAGGTCACTCCCAAAGAAAACGTCTGTGTAAGCTCTCAGTCGTACAGGAGTGGTCCATCGATGAGAAGGTTTCTTCAGCCGTCATCTGTACAAATTTGAAGGTTTCGGACGTTTCGCCTCCTATCCAAGAGGCTTCGTCAGCGAACTAAAGTCTGACTGGTCGTGTCGGCCCTTTTTATATATCCCTAATGTCCAGACATGGTGGCGCCGGACACAGCTATGATAGGTCCCTACTCTCAGGTTGAGGGGGGCAGAGGACCCCTCCCTGTGGCCCCACTGATTGTACCTACATTCCTGACTAACGACTGGCCTATTTGCCCCAGTCCCACCGGTATCACCTCATCAGCATTACGACCCTCATCAGCATTACGAAAGTTGCCTAACCTGTTTTGCCTAAGTAGGCTATTGTATGAACGATCCAAATCGAACCTCACCCCACCAGACCGGTTTAATGAAGGATTTTGTTGTTTTATAAGAATCGCTTCTTTTACAAGATGGCGCCCCCCTGTGTGGCTGCCTCCACAGCAGCTCTTTCCCTTTCTTGTCTACTTTTTCACTTCTTTACTTTTCCGTTTTTGCTTTGCCTAATCTCGTTCCATAAACCTACGGAGAGGAGATGGGCATCTTTTCTTTTGCTCATCGCCGTTATTTTTTTACTTTTTCATCGCTCCTGTGAACGGGGAATCCACGCGCACGCGGAATCCCATTGTTTACAGTCGAGACCAGCTACTAGCGTGGCGGGCTAATAGCGGACTAGCGGCCGCCGCACCGGACATCCCCGATGAACTGAAGAGGAGGAAACGAGGATGTCGGGCCGGGAAAGATCGCCGCAAAAGAACGAGGAAATACCGACACGTTCTCCCGTCCGTCATCATGGGGAACGTGAGATCGCTCCCGAATAAAATGGACGAGCTGGCGGCGCTAACGCGGCATCAGAGGGAGTACCGGGAAGCCAGCTTGCTACTCGTCACGGAGACATGGCTTTCGGCAATCACTCCGGACGCTCACGCAGAGTTGGAGGGCTTCCAACTCGTACGAGCGGACAGAAATGAAGGCAGCGGTAAGCAGAAAGGAGGGGGGATTGCTGTATTTGTGAATGACAAATGGTGCAATCCTGGGCACATCACGGTGAAGGAAAAAATTTGCACTCGGGACATCGAGCTGCTAGCCGTTAGCCTCCGGCCGCATTACCTGCCACGGGAATTCTCACACGTCATAGCCGTGACGACGTACATTCCCCCTACGGCAAATGGCGGCGTTGCCTCCGATGCCCTCATATCTGTTGTAAACAAGCTGCAAACCCAGTCCCCCAACGCATTGTTTATCATCTCAGGGGACTTCAATCACATTTCCCTGAAATTCTCCCTCCCAACATTCACACAGTATGTAACTTGTGCCACCAGAGACAATAACATATTGGACCTATTTTATTCAAACGCCAAGGATGCATACAAACCCTCCCCCCTCCCCCCTCTCGGAAGAGCAGACCACAATATGGTTTATCTCCAGCCTGTGTACAAACCCCTTGTGCAGAGGCAACCTGCTGTGACCCGCACGATCAAAAGATGGTCCACAGAAGCTGAAGAAGCTCTGCGGGACTGTTTTGATTCAACCAGGTGGGAGCTCTTTACTGAGATTCATGGGGAGAACATTGACTCACTCACCAACACCATCACAGACTACATTAACTTTTGTGAACAAAACATCGTACCCACCAGGACTGTGCGGTGTTTTGCCAACAACAAACCATGGATTAATCCCGACATAAAAGTCCTCCTGAAGGAGAAGAAAAGGGCTTTTGTGTCGGGCAACAGAGAGGAACTGAAGGCCGTGCAGATCCAACTGAGGAGGAAGATCAGAGAGGGGAAGAAGGCCTACAGGATGAAAATGGAGGAGCAGCTGCAAGCCAGCAATGTCGCTGGTGTATGGAAGGGCCTGAAAAACATCTCAGGCCACAAAAGCCCAGTGACATTGAACGAAAATGACAAGGACTGGGCAGATGAACTCAACCGCTTTTTCAATCGGTTTGACAAGACGCCAGCCGCCCCCGGCCCACCGTCAACTTCACCTGTAGCTGCACCTGCACCAACTCTCACTGTGGCCTTACCCTCCCTGCCCCCTCTCACGACCAGCTTTCCACAACCAACATCTGCCCTCCCAACCGTTGCCACACCCTCAGCCGCCACTCTGCCTCCTGGTTCCTGCCTGTCTGTCACAACTGCGCAGGTGAGGAACCAACTGAGGAGGATGCAGGTGAGGAAGGCAGCAGGTCCGGATGATATCAGTTCCCGACTCCTCAAGACCTGCTCCGACCAGCTGTGTGTCATTGTCCAGCACTTGTTCAACCTGAGCCTGAAGCTGGGCAGAGTTCCACAGCTGTGGAAAACGTCATGCCTGGTCCCAGTGCCCAAGATTGCCAACCCCAAAGAGCTCAACAGCTACAGGTGTCGCTGACGTCTCACCTGATGAAGACGCTGGAGAGACTCGTCCTCGCCCACCTGCGACCGCTGGCAAGATCATCGCTGGACCCGCTACAATTTGCCTACCAGCCCAGCATCGGTGTGGAGGATGCCATCATCTACCTCCTCCATACGGCGTTGCTGCACCTGGAGAATGCTGGGAGCACGGTGAGGATCACATTCTTCGATTTCTCCAGTGCCTTCAACACCATCCAGCCAAGTCTACTGGGGGACAAGCTGCGGCATGCCGGAGTCGACCATCACCTCACATCCTGGATTACAGATTACCTCACAAACAGGCCACAGTACGTGAGAGTAAAGAACTGTGAGTCGGGCAGGCTTCTCTGCAGCACCGGAGCGCCGCAGGGAACAGTCCTGGCTCCATTCCTCTTCGCCCTCTACACCTCGGACTTCAATTACAACACCCCAACCTGCCACCTTCAGAAGTTCTCTGACGATTCAGCTATTGTCGGCCTCATTACAGAGGGAGACGATAGAGAGTACAGGGGACTGACAAAGGACTTTGTGGACTGGTGCCAGCAGAATCACCTCCAGATCAACACCGGCAAAACCAAGGAGCTGGTGGTGGACTTCTGCAGGAAACAATCGTCACCTGCACCATTGAACATCCAGGGTTCGGACATTGACCTCCTACAAGTACCTGGGTGTTACTCTCAACAATAAACTGGACTGGACAACAAACACGGATGCCCTAATCAAAAAGGGACAGAGTCGCCTCTTCCTCCTCAGGAAACTGAGGTCTTTTGGAGTTCAGGGGTCACTCCTAAAGACCTTCTATGACTCTGTGGTGGCATCAGCCATCCACTATGGCATTGTCTGCTGGTCAGGCAGCATCACCACCCGGGACAGAAAAAGACTGGAGCGCTTTGTCAAGCGGGCCAGTTCTGTCATGGGCTGCTCGCTGGACTCTCTAGAGGAGGTGGGCAACAGACGGACGCTAGCTAAACTAAAAGCTATGACGGACAGCCCCTCCCAACCCCTCCTGCCCATCCTGACAGCTCTAGGTAGCTCCTTTAGCCAGAGACTATTACACCCGCGCTGCAAGAAGGAGAGGTACCGCCGCTCGTTCCTACCGACTGCTGTCAGGCTTCACAATTCCCAATGATCACATGTGAAAAAAAAAAAAAAAAATGGACACTTGTAAATATGGGTTGTTGCAATATATCTAAATGCATTTCTTGATTCTGCACTATGTACAGTCTTGTTTATAGAACGGTTTTTGCACATCTACATTTGCACAGTATACAGTTGACATTTTTATTTTGTTATGCTTAGAATATCTTGTTTTCTATCCTTTCACTCCCACCCCAACCCCATCCCTCTTCAATTGCTGCTGTGGACTGCAAATTTCCCCATTGCGGGACGAATAAAGGTATTCTGATTCTGATTCTGATACACCCCTTTCAAACCCCAAAGAAAACCTCAACATCTTCATCTCTGCTACCTCCAGCTAGGCTTCCTGACTTTTCTTCAGTGGCACTGTCTCCAGTCCAAACATCATGGCAGGTCGCACCACCGTTTTGTACACCTTTGCTTTCATCCTAGCCGAAACCCTTCTTTCACCTGACATTTTTCTCCAGCCGTATCACCCCGCCTGGACATATTTCTTCACCTCTTTTCCACACTCTCCATTGCTCTGGACAGTTGACCCAAGTACTTCACTTCAAATCCTCCACCTTCTTTCGCTCTTCTCCCTGTAGCATCACTCTTATACGTAGGTCCCTCAAATTCACACGAATATAATCTGTCTTGCTGCAACTGATCTTCATTCCTCTCATTTCCTGGAGTATGCCCTGCAAACGGGAGGTTTCTAGTTTCTCCCCCAGCTGTTCCCTGCTCTCGCTACAGATCAGTCTATCATCTGAAAACAGCGTTCAAGGAGATTCTCATCGAACAACGTCTGTCAGCATGTCAATCATGATAGCGAATAAGAACGGGCGCAGAGCTGATCCCTGGTGGAGTCTCACTTCCACCTTGAATTCCTCTGTCACACCGACAGCACACCTCACGGCTGTCTTACAGTCATTATACATGTCGTGCATCACTCTGAAATACTTTTTTGTCACTCCAGACTTCCTCCAGTGACATTAAATGAGAAATATGAGGACTGGGCAGATGAACTAAACCACTTTTGCAATCTATTTGACAAGATGTCTGTGGCCCCCTTTACCCACTGTCAGTGTGGACTTTCCCTCCCTGCCCCCTCTCATGACCAGCTTCCAGTAACAAAAAACGGCCCTCTTAACCGATGCCTCACCTTCAGGCGCTACTCTGTCTCCTGGTTTCTGCCTTTCTGTCACAACCACGCAGAAGAGGAACCATTTGAGGAGGATGAAAGTGAGAAAGGCAGCAGGGCCGGGCAACATCAGTTTCTAACTCCTCAGGATCTGCTCTGACCAGCTGTTTGTCATTGTCCAGCACATGTTCAACCTGAGCCTGAAGCTGGGCAGAGTTCCATAGCTGTGGAAAACGTCATGCCTGGTCCCAGTGCACAAGATCGCACACCCGAAGGAGCTCAACAGCTACAGACTGGTGGCGCTGATGTCTCACCTGATGAAGACGCTGGAGAGACTCGTCGTCACCCACCTGCGACCGTTGGCAAGCTCATCGCTGGACCCGCTACAGTTTGCCTACCAGCCTAGCATCGGTGTGGAGGACGCCATCATCTACCTTCTCTACTTGGCACTGTTGCACCTGGAGAATGCTGGGGGCACCGTGAGGATCACATTCTTCGATTTCTCCAGTGTCTTCAACACCATCTTGCCTAATCTACTGAGGGCAAGATGCAGCATGGACTACCACCTCTCATAATGGATTACAGATTACCTCACAAACCAGCCACAGTACAACCAAGGACTTCGTGGACTGGTGCCAGAAGAATCACATCCAGACCAACCCCGAGAAAACAAAGGAATTTAGTTGTGGATTTATGCAGTAAACAGTCCTCACCTGCACCGTTGAACATCTAGGGTACGGATATAGAGAGGGTGACCTCCTACTAGTACCTGGATGTTATTTTCAACAATAAACTGGACTGGACTACAAACACAGATGCCCTGAGGCGACTCTGTCCTCAAAAAAAGGAAATAGTCGCCTCTTCCTACTGAGGAAACTGAGGTCTTTTGGGGTTAAGGGGTCACTCCTGAATACGTTCTATGACTCCGTAGTCGCTTCGACCATCCACTATGGAATTGTCTGCTGGTCAGGCAGCATCACCACCCGGGAAAGAAAAAGACTGGAGCACCTGGTCAAGATGGCCAGTTCTGTCCTGGGTTGCTCCCTGGTCTCTCTGGAGGAGGTGGGCAACAGACGGACTCTAGCTAAACTAAAAGCTATGATGGACAACTCCTCCTGCCATGCCTGACAGCACTGGGTAGCACCTTCAGCCAGAGACTGTTACACCCGCGCTGCAAGGAGAGATACCGCCGCTCGTTCCTACCGACTGCTGTCAGGCCTTTTAATAATCACACATGAAAAAAACAAGAAAAAAAATCTGGACTCTTGCATAGCTAATAGCACAGCTGTCATGATACCAAAAGAAATGTTAAATAATGGTGGGTCTCAGACAGTGAGTACAAGCAGAGCTCAACTTGATGAAGAATTGGTGAAAGAAATCAGAAATGTCATGCAACATTCTAAACATAGGACGGGGATATTGATTGAACAGATCAACCAATTAAGAGATCAGATGCACCACAACAAGCAACAATGGACATTTGATAGTCAATCGAGTCAACATTATTCCCCTCTAAACCACAGCTGCAAAACACTGACCCTCGAACATCCAGACCAACAAACCTTCCTACAGCACAAGAACCACCCATGTTTGGTTACCTACCATATGCCCAACCTCCACAGTTTCCTCATCCAAGACAAGCTGCAATTCCCATGGTTTATGAACCGAGAATTCCAGAACTGACAGAGGGTGAGGATGCAGAAAGTTTTTTGTCAGTTTTGAAAGAATAGCTAAAAGTATTATTAATCAAATACAACGTTACTGAAGAAACTTATCGACAGAGGTTTCGTAGTACGATTGTTCCAATGGGAGATACTGTCACAGAAAGTTATAATCGACTGAAAGGACTATACAGAAGGTGGATGCACCCTGATCACCGCAGCAAGGATCAGATTGGAGAAGTCGTCATCTTGGAGCAGTATCTGAGAGTTCTTCAACCAGGTCCGCATTTGGGTAAAGGAGCACAAGCCGAAGACTGGAGAAGAAGCAGCGGAGTTGGCTGAGCGATACGTAGGAGCACAGCGAGAGTCAGACAAGAAAAGGGGACCATCTGTGAAGCTGAAATATGAGAGCCCCCAAACCTTTCAACAGGCAGACTTGGGTAAAGCTGACAATCGGGCAAATCGGACAGTCTTCAAAGTTTCAACCAAAAGGTGAGTTTATTTGTTTCAATTGTCAGCAACGTGGCCACAAGGCTTCCATGTGTCCTGTACGAAAATCCAGAGCCGTAGAATTTTGTTCAGGACCTAAAGCTGGGCAGGAAATCTTTCCAAATGGAAATTATTGTAAACATAGACATACAACGTCTGTCACGGTAAATGGGAAATTGGTAAAAGCACTGGCTGACACAGGCAGCAATCAAACATTAGTCAGAGAGAGTTTAGTCAGTAATGACATGCTCAATTATGATCAAATTGTAAATATCACTTGTGTTCATGGTGACAGTAAGGATTATGCTACCACCAATATAACTTTTGAGATTGACAGCCAATTTTTCACACTTAAGGTTGGCGTATTGAATAATTTATTTTATGATGTCGTGTTGGGGGATGATTTGCCTGTATTGGACAATGTTGTCCACAAAATTGCGAAGGATTGCACATGTATGGCAGTCACTAGGTCTCAAACAAAAGGTTTGGAACCATTACCTAATCTCGATGATACACTTGGCCAAGCAGAAGGCAAGGTAAAGAAATGTAGACGGCAACACAGGCAGGAAAAGAACTGGAGATGTGTTCCTTCTAGCATTCCAATGCAAACTGGTATGGAGGGCACAAGCATTAAACCAGAGTGGCAGATTCCAGAGACTCCAACTTTGAATTCACTGTTTGAGAACGTTTATGAGGTTGATGGGGAGCGCAAAGTGTTTAGGAAAAATCACAGGAGACCCGTTTATGTTAAGTAACAACTTGTTGTATCTCTCTGACACTGCAACACCTAGATTAGTTATCCCTACCATTTACAGGCAGCTCATGTTATATTTAGGACACACTATTCCATGGGCCGGCCATCTAGGACATGCAAAGACATATGACAAAGTCAGTCAGCGAATCTATTGGCCAGGGCTCTATAAAGATGTACCAGAATATTGTAGGCTATGTGGCACTTGTCAGATGGTTGCACCAGCAAATAAATCGGATAGGGGCTATTTACAGCCATTACCTATCATGAGTGTCCCATATGAAAGGATAGCCATGGAAATTATTGGTCCATTGCCAAACACTAGCTCAGGATACATGTACAGTGAGACCTCAACTTACAAACACCTCAACTTACAAACTTTTTGTCTTACAAACGTCAAATTTGACTAATAAAGGCAAATCCAATCCAATCCAATCCAAGTTTATGAAAATTCAACCTTATAATAAGCACTATTTTCATAATACACACTCACCACGGCTGAAGGAGTGATCTTCGGCGGAAGCACATGACCGAACAGCACCAGAGGTTAAGTTAGGGTTAAGGACTGTTTCCTTATGGAAGGTGACTCTCCTTCCATAAGCCATCAACGACCATCAAAAAGGTAAATAAAACTTTATTTTATAGCACAGTTTATTTCTTTAATTACAGTCGTCATGTACTGCGCCTCTCTTTCCAAACAGCAATTCCCTTTGACCTTCGACGTCCAACGCCATTCCATCAAGCCATAAATGACCATCACAAATGTAAATAAAGTGACTTTATGATACAATGCAGTGTATTTCTTTCATTACAATACAATAGCACATTTATTATATATAGACTAAGGTATGTTGTGTGTAGTTTTAAAGCTTATTTAGTTGAAAAGTATATTTTATGGAAACCCAGGAACGGCTTGTTCCCATTTTAATGGTTTCCTATGGGAATTATTTTTTTTTCGCCTTACACACTCTGGGAACCAATTAAATTCGTAAATTGAGGTCTCATTGTATGCTCTTGTAATCTGTGATTATGCAACCAAATACCCAGATGTTTACCCATTACGTTCTATGCAGGTGAAACACGGTTGAGTTATTCTCGAGAACAGGCATACCAAAAGATATATTAACAGACCAAGGTACAAACTTCATGTCTCACCTGATGGAAGGCCTATATAGCCAGCTTGGAGTTAAAGGAATAAGAACCACTCCATAGCATCCTGGAACCGATGGTCTTGTTCAAAGATTTAAAGGACAACCGACGTCATTTTTTTGTTTCTTAACTGACATCAGAAAAACGTTTTATAGCATCTCAAATACCCAAAACATGCAGTATATTTGTATTCAAATACAAAACACCAATAACAATGACTTAAAGTGTCCAAAATCTGCAAAAAATTGAGCTGCAAATTGGGCATTTTCAGAAAGTCCCACCCCCAGTTCGTGACGTCATGCCAAGACGTCTTGCATTGCTGGAGAATCAAAACAATGGCTTCAGATTCGGAGAATATGCTTTCTTGTTACACATCCAGTTATGAATATGATTCAAATAGTTCTGAAGAGGAAAGCATACTGTCAAGGTTTGCGAGGTGGTGATGGCGGGTTCGGATCCCAAAAAGCAGGCAGGAGGGAGCAGGAGGTTGTTTGACAAATTGTATTAAAATAAAGTCAGCAGAAACAAAATGTAAAACATCAAAATGATCTGAATGGAAAAAATACAAAGTAGCAAAAGAAGACCAAAAGTAAAAGCCCGCCAAGGTTAAACAAACACGTACACGATGCATGCTGCAACCAAGCAGCAAACAAACAATGAATCGGCACCGGATGATCGTGCCAGGTGTCCTTTTAAGTGTTATTGATTATAACGACCAGCACCTGCGAGGCTGCCGGCAGGGCTGACGTCGCTACCCGCTGGTCGCCAATCTGATCGGGACGACCAGCACCTGTGCAGGTGCAGGCGGGGCCGACAGCGCCCCCCGTTGGTCGCCAACCAGATCATGACACATACATGTTTGCAATCGATTAAATAATTTATTCCGTGCCATTATGAGGCAACATTGAGGCAACATTGTCTCACCGAAAAAGAGGCACAAAATGGCGACCTCCAGTGGCCACCTCCGTTTCCACAGGCTGATGAATTCCTTATATGGAGCTTGGACGCCCTCTTCTGGCGGCATTTGGGTGCAACACGAGGTCCTCAGACCAAACAAGTATAGCAAAATACATTGATGTGATGGAAGGACCACGACAATGAGTACTTTTTCGGTCAGGGGCGTTCCTTTGGTGACGTCACGTACGGACTCGTCATCAACTCAAAAACAAGACTTCCTGAATATTCAGCGCGAGTCTTAAAACGTAAAATATAGCTATATGCGGTGGAATCTTATTAAAATCCGCTCAGTAGAAGTCATTTGAAGTTATTTTACAAATTATGGACACAACTTGTCCGGAGACATCGGTTGTCCTTTAATGGGACACCAAAACAAATGCTGAGGAAGTTCATTCATGAAACCGGTAAAGACTGGGACAAATGGCTGCCTTTTCTATTATTTGCTTATTGAGAAGTGCCCCAAGCGTCAACTGGTTTTTCTCCTTTTGAGTTGCTGTATGGTAGACAGGTCCGTGGACCCATGGACATGCTGAAGGAGAACTGGGTGGCTGGAGAGGCGACATCACGCAGTGTCATCTCCTATAATCTTCAAATGAGGGACAAGTTGGAGAATTTCAAGGAGATGGCAAAGAAGCACATGGAGGAGAGTTCATGAAACCAAAAGGTGTGGTATGTTAAACAAGCCAGAGAGAGATTTGCAGACTGGACAGAAGGTGTTAATATTGCTACCTACGGGACCAAGTAAGCTACTGGCAAAGTGGCAGGGCCCGTACACTGACTAGGAGAATAGGACCTGTCACATATGAGGTTCTCTGCCCTGACAAACAAAAGAAAAAGCAGATTCTACATGTGAATCTCCTGAAATTGTATGCAGAGAAACAATCGGAACCATTGAGCTACCAGAGCCTATTCATCAGAGAAATCTCGGTTACTGAGAGGGAGGAGATGTATGAGGCTGTGATGACACCCAAGAGGGAAGGGGGTAATTCTAAAGAGACCTTGTTGCACCTGACCCCAAAGCAACAAATTCAGTTAGCAGATGTAACTGAATCATTTCCTTCACTATTCAAAGATAAACCCGGACGAACTAATCTCATCCCCCACAAGATTGTGCTCAGAAAGAAAATAAATCTGTACGTTTGAGGCCATATCGGATTCCGGAGCGGCAGGTTGAATCACTGAAGCAGGAGGTACGAGCAATGCTTGATATGGGGATCATTGAACCATCTAAAAGTGAGTGGTCTAACCCAATAGTGTTAGTACCTAAAAAGGACACCACTCAGCTACGATTTTGCTCAGACATGAGAAAGCTCAATAGTGCCTCATGTTTTGGCTCCTACCCTATGCCTCGTATGGATGAGCTGCTGGAAAGATTAGTGTGACCAAAATTTATTACAACGCTTGATCTGTGTAAAGGATACTGGCAGGTCCCTCTGGACCCCACCTGCAAAGAATACACAGCTTTTCAGATTCCGGGGTTAGGGCTCTTCCACTACACAGTTCTACCATTTGGTCTGCATGGAGCACCAGCGACCTTTCAAAGATTAATGGATATTATCCTCAAGGACTGTTCCAGTTCCTCAGCTGCCTATCTTGATGACGTTGTGATCTACAGTGAAGGTTGGGAGGACCATCTCCTGCACATCAAGACCGTCCTTCGGAAAATACAAGCGGCTGGACTCATCATTAATGAGAAAAATGCTCCTGGGCACAAGAAGAGGTGAGTTACCTGGGACATTTGATTGGGAAAAGAAAGATTCAGCCCCAGGTGGAGAAAGTGAAGGCAGTGGAGAAGATACCACCTCCCGAGACCAAGAAGCAATTGAGATCATTTCTTGGGCTGATTGGTTGGTATAGAAGGTTTATGCCACACTTTGCTACATTAGCTGCTCCTTTAACTGACCTCATAAGGAAGAACATCAAATCTCCTCTACCATGGACAGCAGCATGTGAACAAGCTTTTCGGGCCTTGACGTTTTTCATCTCTCAAGCTCCTGTCCTGCAGAGTGTAGATTTTTCCAATGAGTTTCTAGTCCAAGTGGATGCTTCAGATGTTGGTCTTGGTGAAGTTCTGGTGCAAGGCAGTGCTGGAGAAGAGAGACCCATCCTTTTCCTGAGTAGGAAACTGTTTGAGAGGGAGAAGAAATACTCCACAATTGAGAAGGAAGCCCTAGCCATCAAGTGGGCAACTGACTTGCTCCGTTACCACCTCCGCGGACGGGAATTCAGATTACAGACTGACCATCGAGCCCTGAAGTGGATGCACTCCATGCAACACCAGAATGCCAGAATACTGCGGTGGTGTCTTGCCCTTCAGCCAAACCAGTTCACCATTGAGCATTGTCAGGGTAAGAAAAATGTCATAGCTGATTATTTGTCAAGAATGTCTGAACTCTGAGGAGAGGGTGTGAATGATGTCATGAAATGTTAAATAATTTAGTGTTTTCTGGATTTTGGACGGGAGAAAGGTGTGCATTTCTCCCCATCCAAAACAGTAGAGTTGGGCGACCACTAATTGACTCTGAGAAGGTGATTGCAACCACCTGGGAATGGCCAATTGCCACTGGCACCTGATTGGCCAGAAGCTCAGGTGAAGCACCTTTAAAACCAGACTGAGCCAGTCACTTCGAGGAGGAAGAAGAGGGAGAAAGGACAGCCTGGAGAGCAGCGTTACATGTGGTCTGCCGAAAACTGATATCCATTGAGACTTCAATACGCCTGTGTAAGCTCTTGTGACAGGTTGTAAATTATCTTATTTCCTATTTTGGTTACATTCGCGTAGTTCTATTGGTTTACAAATGATATATATCGAAAATGTTTATTTAAACATGGAACGCCTGCTTCGGTTAGTGTTTCGTGTCGGACCGATTTAGATCGTTGGACCGGAAATTGTTGTGCGCATATGTTTGCATTAGATCGGGGCATTCGAAGTAAACCACAGTTGAGTCAAGACGTATCACAATGCTTGTCTTGTGTTTTTTTTCTGGATCCCACAACACCGTATCTCCCTTACTATAGTGGAGAGCGCAACATTTTGGAGGCACCGCTGGGATATTTGCGTTCGAGTGTTGTCTACTCGCCGTGGGTAGAAGCTCGCGCCGAATATCCCCAATCAACCCAGTCGGAGTGGCATCGCCGTTTACTGGTTTGTTTCTACATGTGCTCTGGTTGCATCTCTGTGCGTACAGCCACCACTAGAGGGCACTGGAAGACTTTGAAGTGAATCCGGCCAGTTGAACTGCGTCTACCCTCTCGAAAATGGCGTTAGAGGAATTACAGTTGGACATCAAAGGCAAGTTATTTGGACTGAATTTTCAACAGTTGTCAGAGTTATGTGCTGAAATCCAAATATCTGGACTGGAAGGAGAGCAACTTACAGGAAAGACTCGAGGCCAACTAATTAATATTGTGTCAACCTACGTTGAAAGAGCTGAATAGAGCTAGAAGATGGAGGAATGTCAGATTTGCTACGTGTAAAGGACTTGATTGAAAGTATAAAAGATTTTGAACTAGGAATAGCCAAACCAAGTGAAAAAGGTCGGGATGCAGTGCGAAAGAGAAGCATAGTGCCCCCAGACACTGCCCCCTGGTGCAAAGATTTCAAAATATCTGGACAAATAGGTGAACTCGGACAAAAAGATAAACTCACATTTCCTAATTTGGTCAGACAAATAGAAAGTGGGCTCAGTAAAGGCTACCAGGGGGATGAGATCATCGATGCAGTGGTTCGTGCCATAACACCAGGTCTGCAGTTGAGAAGCTACCTCGAAGGGAAAGAAAATCTCACCCTACCTTCTTCACGAAGAATTCTCCGATCTCACTATCAAGAGAGAGGAGCCACTGAATTGTACAAGCAGCTCTCATCGGAAGTGCAGACTAATAAAGAGTCCCCACAGAAATTTCTACTGCGTGCAATGGATCTTCGTCAAAGGATTCTTTTTGCATCTCAAGAGGCCGAATCAGGGGTGAAGTATGATCCCACGTTGGTCCAGAGTTTATTCCTGTACACAGTTCTGACGGGGTTACAGAGTGACAATGTAAAGAGTGACATGCAACCTTTCCTCCTGCTAACCACCACATCAGATGAAGTACTGTTAGAAAAATTAAACATGGCATGTGCAACAGAAAAAGAGCGACAGGAAAAAAAGAAAAATGCTGCTGCACGGGTGACAACGCTGAACACTGTCCAGTTAGATGACACACCAGTCCCGATTGGGAAGAAGACAGTCTTTGTTAGGGTAATTCACCATACAAACATCTCTAAACATCGCTCTGTAGTCTTTGTTTACATTTTGAACTTCCTCATACGTCATATCCTGCCTACACGATGTCGCATTTTCATTACGTCACATCCTGTCGCGTCATTACTATGCGCCGCATAAATACTCCTGCAGCTCGTTCGTCTCTCTCTCTCTCTCCATGCTCGCTCCTCCGTCCACACTGCAATGCCCGTGCTCTCCCAATTAAATCAACTTTCTGTTCAAGACCTGTCTCCCTGATGATTTAACCATCGATCTCCATCTACACCCGTCGAAGCAATGAACCAAGGGTGAACGATAAAAAATAACCCAACAGTCTCAAAGCAGAATACTGTTAGTGTGCCGAATGAACTCCTTTCAGATATCAAAGAGATGAGGTCAGAGATGATGCTGTTAAAAGAGCTGCGTGCGGAAGTGTCCAGGTCAAAGAGACTATTCAGAAACCAACAGCCACTTCTCAGCCCACCAGCGGAGGACCTGAACGCCTGCCTGACCACTACCCTGAACAGGTCGCCTTCACTCCACCTTCACAATATCAGGTAGATCCACCAGCCAGGCACTACTACACCCAGCACTCCCCATCAGCTCTTCAGCAGTACCACCCAGCACCAGGCCCCAGGCCGATGAGGGGGGCAGCACAGTTCCAGCAGCGGTTCGCCCCTCAGCAGTACTACATGCCCCATCGCCCTCAGCCCAGGTGTTATTCTTGTATTCAGACAGGTGAAGAATATTGTCAGCACTGTTTTAAATGTGGAAGTAGTGAACATTTCAGAGCAGGCTGCAAAGCACAGAACTCAGCTAGGAACCATGCTTTAAACTACAAAGGGTTACCCCAGTGGGACATGGTGTGACCACAGAGACAGATAGGTCGCAGTGTTACAGTGGTGCTATGAAAATGGAATGTAAGCCCCACACATGTGGCCCCGTTCAGAAGAGACATAAGCAGTCATTTGTCGAGCGTACAGATAAGAAACAGTGTGGTAAATTACCTTCGGTCAGGGAGTTAGTGGGAAAGAAATGTCTTATTCGGTGCTTTTTGGGTAACAAAAGGGTTGAAGCACTCTGGGACTCGGGGTCCCAGGTGTGTGCTGTAGATGAGTTATGGAAACAAACAAACTTACCTGACGTGTCATTGAAAAATGTGAATGAGCTTATTGACCCTGATAACACTCTCAATATTGTGGCAGCTAATGGAACGGATATGCCTTATGTAGGATGGCTTGAGATACCATTTAAACTTGGTGCTAATGATCCAGGGCTACTTGTACCAGTATTAGTACTAAAAGGTGACCAGCAACAGTGTCCTATCATAGGGTTTAATGTCATTGAGCGTCTTGTGTTAGATAGCCTCTCTAATGAGTCACAAACAGGGGATACAGAAAAGCTCTTGAAATCGGTTAGACTAGCTTTTCCCCACCTTAAGCGCAATAAAGCTGCCACTTTCATAAAAGCAGTTAGTCTGGGACAAGCACATGAGTACCGTGTAAAAACAACAAATGAGAGATTCACTATAGCCAGGCATAGCTCACTTATTATTCCATGCAAAGTACAGGCTAAGCCCTTTAAGGAAGATGTTACATTAGTTTTTGAGCCAAGTGAAAACCCACAGTGCCCAGATGGCCTCGAGCTTTGTGACTCGTTGGTCTCAGTAAAGGCAGGTTCCATCCCTAGGATAGTTGTTAGTGTCCAGAACCCTACTAATCATGATATCAGGTTTCCAGTAAAGGCTATTATTGGTACAGTGCAGTCAGTAGGGTCTGTCTACCCAGCTAACATATTTAAAAGGGACCTTCCTTCAGCGGTTGTCAATGAGGTCCATGTCCAGAATACTACCATCGCTCTCAGTGAGCAGTGGGACCCCCCAATTGACCTTTCTCATTTGGACGAAGATAAAAGAAAGACCGTTCAGCAGATGTTGAGAGAGGAATCGGCATCATTTTCAAAATCGGACGACGACATAGGGTGTGTGGAAAACCTACAAATGGACATTTTGTTGAAAGACACCCGTTTCAAAGACATATATGTCTGTCCCAAAGCCAATGTACAGAGAGGTGAAAGACTATTTACAGGACTTGATAGCGCAGGGGTGGGTGGAAAAGTCCACTTCCTCCTACTCATCCCCTGTCGTCTGTGTCAGGAAAAAAGATGGTACACTGCGCTTATGTATTGATTACAGAGCTGAACCGGAAAACACACCCTGACCGGCACCCCATCCCACGGGTACAAGACGTGGTGGATAGCCTTGGGGGTAACACCATCTTCTCGCTGCTGGACCAAGGCAAAGCATACCACCAGGGGTTCATGTCCAAAGGGAGCCGACACCTGACCGCCTTCGTGACCCCTTGGGGCCTTTAAGAATGGATTCGAATCCCGTTTGGACTCATGAATGCACCAGCAGCGTTCCAGCGGTGTATGGAACAATGTCTGGAGGGGTTACGGGACGAAATATGTGTCCCCTATCTTGATGACATTCTTGTTTTCAGCGGGACATTTGACAACCACGTTGAGGACGTCAGACGAGTGTTGCGACGTCTCAGGGAAAATGGAATAAAACTCAAAGCCCGAAAGTGTGACCTCTATAAGCCGGAAGTGAGGTACCTCGGCAGGATTGTCTCTGCTGAGGGGAGCCGAATGGACCCGGCAGATACAGCAGCAGTGCGTGCCCTGAAAAACAAGCAGCCAGGCACTGTCGGTGAGCTTCAAGCCATTTTGGGACTATTGTGCTATTATAGGCAATACATCAAAGATTTCTCTTGTATCGCTAGTCCCTTGTATGCTTTGCTTAAAGCCCCTCTGAATGTTGAGACTCAGCAGCATCAAAGAAAAAAATGGAAAGTGAGACATAACAGTGTGTCTTCCAACACACGTATTGAGTGGAGTGATGAGCATCAGTCAGTGTTAGAGCAGCTAATAGACTGTTTAGTTCAACCACCAGTTTTAGGTTTTCCTGACTTCGCGCATCCTTTCATTTTGCATACAGATGCCTCTAACCGGGGTTTAGGTGCTGTGTTGTACCAAAGACAAAATGGGAAACTTCGCGTGATAGCCTATGGCTCTCGGACATTAACTGCAGCTGAGAAGAATTATAACTTACACTCGGGCAAGTTGGAATTTTTGGCGCTTAAGTGGGCGATCACAGACAAGTTTCGTGATTATTTGTACTATGCACCATTCTTCACTGTGTATAGTGACAATAATCCACTCACTTATGTACTGTCGACTGCTAAGTTAAATGCAACTGGGTGCAGGTGGGTCGCAGAACTTTCTGATTTTAATTTTACTGTTAAATATCGTCCCGGTAAGGAAAATGTTGATGCAGACAGTTTATCTAGGATGCCCCTTGATATGGTAACATATATGGAAGGATGTACAAAAGAAATGTCATATGATGCTGTGAGTGCTGCCGTACAAGCGGTTGACCAACAGAACGAGTCTAGTGCAGCTTGGTCTATGGGAATCTCAGCTACGTGTGCCGAGGTGTCACTCTCAGCTACGTGTGCCGAGGTGTCACTAAACACACCGATAGCCCCATTGACTGTTGGACAGATCAAGCTAGATCAAGAGACTGACCCCATTATAGGACATATTATTAGATACAAACTGGCGGAGACGAAACCACTAGGTACTGAACTAAGAAAGCATTGTCCTCAAGTTGTTTGTCTTGTGAGGGAATGGGACAAGCTACACTTTAATGACAGAGGTGCTTTGTACAGGAAAACGGCAAACAGAACCCAACTACTGCTTCCTAAAAAACACAAGGTGACAGTGTTAAAAGAGCTGCATGATGAAATGGGCCACCATGGTGTAGAAAGGACTCTTTCCCTTGTAAGGGATCGTTTTTACTGGCCCTTTATGCAAAAAGAAATAGAGGACTATGTACTGAGAGAGTGTGTGTGCCTAAAACACAAAAAGCCCAACCGTGAGACCAGAGCCCCTCTCACTAATATTGTGACTACTCAGCCTTTTGAACTTGTCTCCGTTGACTTTTTGCATCTTGACAAATGTAAGGGTGGTTATGAATACGTGCTTGTGCTAGTAGACCATTTTACACGTTTCGCTCAAGTTTATGCTACAACGTCCAAATCTGGCAATACAGCGGCAAACAAAATCTTTAATGACTATGCTTTAAAGTTTGGGTTCCCCCTTCCAATTCACCATGATCAGGGTGGTGAATTTGAAAATCAACTTTTTGCTCAACTGAAGGAATATTGTGGGGTTGCGGGTTCAAGGACAACCCCCTACCATCCACAGGGAAATGGACAGGTTGAACGATTTAATCGAACACTGATCCAGATGTTAAAGACACTGACAGAGAAACAAAAGAGTAACTGGAAAGACTCACTAAACAAACTCGTTTATGCTTACAACTGTACCAAAAGTGAGGTGACAGGGTTTTCACCTTTTTACTTACTTTATGGACGTTCACCACGTTTGCCAGTTGATATGTTGTTTAGTTTGAATCCAGACTCTAACCAGGGTGACACCAACCAGAAGGACTATGTGAAGAAGTGGAAACAGGGCATGGAGGAAGCGTATATGATCACGCAAGAAAATAACAACAAAGCTGCTGCCAGGAGTAAGAGACTATATGACAGTAAACTAAAGTATTCTACCCTGTTGCCCGGTGATCGTGTTCTGGTTCGAAACTTAACCCCACGCGGAGGTTCAGGCAAACTGAGAAACCACTGGGAGGATGTTGTTCATACAGTGGTTCGTCAAGTCAGCCAAGACATTCCAGTTTATGAGCTGAAACCTGAGAGGGGGAAGGGCAGATCTAGGATACTCCACCGCAATCTCTTGCTGCCATGTGATCATTTGCCATTAGAGACTTCACTACAGTCCCAGTCCAAGGAAAAGTCCACTCGGCAACGACCGAACAAGATGCCGGAAATGGATCCGGAAGAGGATGATGAGGAGGATGAGTATTATCCAGTGTTCCATCGCCAGAGCACCCGACCAGACTCACCAGAACCGCGGGACGTGAGCTTTGTGGAGACAACCCACCATGATGACAATCAACTGGGGAATGAACTGCCGGGGACACAGCCGGGAGATGCGGAAGTTGACCAATCTCAGGAGGGCAACATTGGTCCGGAAAATGATCCACCTGTGACAGTGTATCCCCCTCTTCCCCAGCCCCCCAGTAATCCTGATATTGGGGGAAATCAACGGCCTCGACGAGAACACAGGAGACCCAAGGTATTCACGTATGATCGCCTTGGTTCGCCATCTTGTTACAATGTAGGGACAGTACCATATCATGGTGAACAGACAATGCCTTGGATGTATGGCGCACACCCCTATTATGCCACGAAATACTACAGAAATGGTTAATCGACACTTCTGTTTAATAGAACAGTGAGATGGAAACAAGAAGACCCCGATGAGCCCTGTATAAGTAAAACGGAATGTATGAAAAGAGTTCCAGTCCGTGAATTGTTGATTGTTATAATGTAAACAGAATGTATGAAAAGAGTTCCAGTCTGTAAACTGTTCATTATTATAGTTCATATTTGGATGCAGTTCATAATACTGTGCGTCATTGTTTTGGGCACGTCGTCCAGCGCATTTATGTATTTACTAGTACATATGTTGGGATCTATTTTGAGGGGGGGTATGTGACAGGTCTTAAATTATCTTATTTCCTATTTTGATTACATTCGCGTAGTTCTATTGGTTTACAAATGATATATATCGAAAATATTTATTTAAACATGGAACGCCTGCTTCGGTTAGTGTTTCGTGTCGGACCGATTTAGATCGTTGGACCGGAAATTGTTGTGCGCATACGTTTGCATTAGATCGGGGCATTCGAAGTAAACCACTGTTGAGTCAAGACTTATCACATTGCTTGTCTTGTGTTTTTTTTCTGGATCCCACAACACCGTATCTCCCTTACTATAGTGGAGAGCGCAACACTCTCAGTCGTACAGGAGTGGTCCATCGATGAGAAGGTTTCTTCAGCCGTCATCTGTACAAATTTGAAGGTTTCGGACGTTTCGCCTCCTATCCAAGAGGCTTCGACAGCGAACTAGCGAACTAGTTCGCTGACGAAGCCTCTTGGATAGGAGGAGAAACGTCCGAAACCTTCAAATTTGTACAGACGGCTGAAGAAACCTTCTCATCGATTGAGACTTCAAATAAAGAAAACTCACAATACCTTTCCTGGATCTGGCTGAGTGAACTTTTATCATTTTTTCCAGCTAATGTTATTTCCGAAAGCATGAGCAATTTAGCCATATCAAAGCTTTTCGGCAAAGTACTCGAGAAAACCCCACGTACAAGGCATAGTTTATGAGTCCTCTGTAGACTACTAGGAGGGATTGATGTTTATTTGAGCACTTTTAGTTTATCATGATGAACAGTGTTATTTCTGAAGTACAGTATTCATTTACAGAACTGTGATTTAAGGGTCTATCTGAACAAAGTTCAGTGTAGAATACTCAGAAAATTGTTGTTTTTAATGTTATCCTAAGCATCTTTTCCGGACCTGATGTTCTATTTTATTTATATTTTGCAGTTGCAGTTAGGACTATGACTCGTCTCAAACAGCAGAAAGGAAATGACTTCAGCCTGCCGGTCCAGGCAGGCTGAAAAACAATAAAATACCTTATAATGCCACATTTTCTTTTATCTTTTTGTCTCAATAATGCCATGAATTAAAATGAAAATACGGCCTTTTCCTGTAAATTTTATATGAGATTAAAATGAGATTAATTACATAAATCTGTTAAAGACCCTAATTCATTCATCAGATATTCTTTTGGGAGGCACCTGACAGCACTAAGAAAAATATACAATAATATAGTGACAGTATAACGTTAAAAAAGTGTTGATATCCTCTGCTATTCAGTGAGGCAAAAAGCCAAGAATTCTCTGGGGCAATGGAACATATTTTACAACCACGCGTAGGATAAACCAAGGTACTAAAGTTAAAATTTCTATTGTCTAAAAATGTCTGCACTTTAATGCACGTCTTGCGTATTTCATTATGGAAGAATTACAGGTGAGCACTGACCTCTTGTCCAGACAGATAGTAGGCTGCCAGCAGGCCTCCGATGAAACGGATGTTGACCTCAAACACAGACACCTCCACATTCTGCAAAATCGGAAACCAACAGAATCCCAGATCAGAAACACAAATGCAATTATTTAATAATATACACACCCGGTGTTAACCAACTGGTTGTTCATTTGGGGTTCATTATCAGGTAAACTGTGTCATGATGCAATTGAATCTAAGCTATTTTGTTGCAACCAGCAGAAATTAAGATTCATTTTAAAGAAATCAGGGCTGAAGGCTGCCTTTAAATGGTTGCTTTTGCCTGTAAAATTCCAGACACAGTGAGGAAACATCATCCCATTACGCCTGTGCAATATGTGCAGTTTCCCTTTTTTTGGAGACAAAAATAAATCATCATTAAAAAAATATATATGTTTGTTGCAAATAAGGTGGTGTGCCACTGTTACTGCCGAGGACATGGAGGCGAACAGAGGAGCCAGTTTCCTACACGGGCAGCATTGATGCAGAGCAGTGATGCCAGAAAAGTGAGTGACGGCGGCAAAGTAGATTTAGATGTGAAAACCAGAGTGAGGACCACAGCAGACACTGATACATCCGCACTGAAAGAAGTAGAGAGATACCACCGCTCCTTCCAACGGACTGCTGTCGGGCTTTTGAATGAACAGGTGAAACCCTGGACTCACCCCACCCATACTTCTCCCTGAGGCATTGTGATATCATTTTCAGTCAACATCAAGTATCGGTACTGATAGATCCAATTTTGTGATTGAAGAGTAATCACTTGTTTGAATGTAAAAATCAAGCAGGAACCAGAGTACAAAACAAAAAGTGCTTTAATCTTCCGGACAGTGTAGAGACATGTTACTCCGTCAAGGGAGAAGCGGCGAGAGGGCGACCCCTCACCCTAAGTAGTTATACGGTGGGAATGACGTTATTTCAAAAGAGCCGATCAGCTACTAGATACAAAGGTGAAAGTTCACAATCAGTGTGAACTAAGAATGTTTAAAGTAACGGTTCACACTAAACAACAAATGCGTAAAGCAACAACGTAGACAAAACTAAAGAAATGTAAAAGAGTAAAAATTAAAAGCAGCATCAGATGTTTAAGGATGTGTATATAAAATCGTCCTATCATCTCCCCCCTGTTACACATTCAAAACATCAGTACATACATCCCCACAACGGTTTTCAGTGTGAACATCATAAACTAAAGGCACGGGGAGACTTTCCCATGGAGAAGGTGAAAACCCCTGATGTAATTAATGCAGAGGGAAAAAAATCATTCTCGGCCCTCCGGTACCAGCGACCACACTCTGGCCATGGCATAAAATTCCAAATTACAACAGTATCCCCTTCACGCATTTGTTGGTACAAAATCTTCACATAATTAATATGGGAACTGGTTATCATAGAGATCACCATCGCTCATAAACAAGGAACAATACAGCCAATGACTAAAAAAAAAAAAGAGAAAAAGCACGATCACGATAGGTGTAAACAGTCTCAGCAAAGTCGTATACCAAGGGCTTTCAAAAAGCATGGCAAAGATCAGGTTGTTGATCTTTGGCCATAGCATCTCTGAGGTCCCTGATAAAAGAGAAATCATTCGTCATGTTTATAAAATTGGCTTCTTCCGGTCTATACGTGTAATGAGTGTCACCAACCATCGCACAGAGTCTGTGACGTGCAGTCAGTGGAGGCAGTGCCTCACCTGTCATCATGGAAAGCTGTCATGGAAATATCAAATGAAAAAAAAAAAATAAACAGTTATATGTATTTAGTGATTTGTACTTTAAAGTTCTTGTCCATTTAACTTCACCGTTTTAGGATTTTTTTCTAAATCGCTGAATTTTCACATTTACCGTTCAAATACTAAGTAGAGACGAGCAGTGAGGCACCAGCCGGCTGAACCTCACTATGGATTGCACAATCACTATGCTTACTGTGCTGGCTTGCTCTGCAGTGAGACCGCGTTGCTGTCCTTCTGCATATCGCAATTAAAGCGTTCAAACACGTTTAGTATATGAACTAAATTCATAAATTCACAATGGCACCAAAGGGGCCATTGTGCTTTTTTGCGCCTGTAATGGGCAGCATCTTCACAGCCCCGCTTTGTTTAGCGGAAAGGTCAGTGCCGTTGGACGGTCTGCAGCTGGATGGATGCATGGCTTGAGGAACCCGCAATAAGAAGAAAGGAGCGTCAATGCAGAGCGCCGATGCGTATGTGGAACTGTTGCGGCTTGGAATTGAAGCAGATTTATGTGGAACAGGAGATGTGAGACAATCTCTTTTCGTCAATGGATGCTACAGCTGCGTGTTTGCTTTCAACATTTAGCTTGTAGTTGACATGCACATTCCACCATGATGTCCCTGATCCACTGGTGGAAAGATGCTTTGATCTTCTCCTCTTTCATCTAGAACTGTTTCATCATTCTGTGTCATCACAAAGAGGGTACAGCAAGTTCTGAAGAATGAATGTCTCTCTGTGTCTTTGTTTTGTCATATTGTCTCTATGCTGTCATATTATTTGTTATTTAGTTTTTTTTTTGTTCTTTTGACTTCAAGACGGCGCCGCGAGAGTGGCTGCCTTTCCAGCAGCTCATGTATTTCGTTTTTCTACTTTCATTCCTTTCATCACTTTGCTGCTGTGAAATGTAAATTTCTCCACTGTGAGACTAATAAAGGCATATCCAATCCAATCCAATCCAAATTTCTACAGTTTAGCTGGTGTATATGATGTAGAGTCATTGTACATTATAAACACTGTACTCCAGTGTTTATTTTGTTTTATTTTTATCAAAACGCTGTGCGTTGGTGAGGCACACAGTTCTCCCGCCTCATGACAGGCAGGGGGCGCTTGTGATTCCAGAGATACTTCTTACTCCACGTCTGCAGAATAATAGAATTAGAGACAGAAAGCTACAGTAAACAGTTAGCAAGTAAAGTGCAACTCTGCAGTCATTTTTTCGTGTTGCTTGGCCTCACTTTCAGAATGGAGGATTACATATCTTAATTGAAAGAATTTTCTAAACTGGACTTTCTATCGAAGCAGGAGGTAATAATTAAAGGAAGACCAACACCGGAGCTAAAAGGTTTGCTTCAGACAACGGGACACAATAATCACTCTTTTCAGGCGGACTGGTACACACGAAAAGGCTGGCTGTGTGGATGTCCAGCAAGAAACCGTCTTTTCTGCTTTTCCTGCCTTCTGTTCTCAATTTGTGACAATGTCTGGACGCAAATGGGATATTGTGACCTGAAAATTTTACAACGGAGCCTCATCAAAAATGAGCGAAGACTCAACATCAGCATCCACAATGCTAAGGTAAAGGAGAACCGGGAGATTTTAAAAGATCTCATCAATGCCACCTGCTTCCTTGCCAAACAACAGCTGGCATTTCGTGGAAATGATGAAAGTAAGGGCTCTGCTCATCGTGGCAACTATGTTGAACTATTACATGCTTTCGCTCAGAAAGATGACAGGCGAGCGAGTCATTTTGGGACATCCACTATATTTTCTAGCCTGTGAAACAGAATACAGAACGATTTAATTGAAGCAGTTGGTGATGTCATTAGAAATGACATTAAAAAGGAGATCGGTGCAGCCCCATTTATTGCTGTAGAAGTAGACGAGATTGTCATTCTCAGCACTGAAAACATACAGTGGGAACAGGACTGATCAAGGACGACTTTCTTCACTGGCAGTGATCTCCGTTGAGACAGAGAGACTTTTAAAACTGAAGAAAGATAAGGAAGGCTTCTACAAAGAAGTTATCGATGCCTTTCTTCAGAAGGAGCGGCGCATGGACTAAAGGTAACACGATAAAAACGTTTTTTTTTTAATTATTTTTTTCTATGCTACAGTTTGTATATACAAGAAATGCTGACATGAAATTTTAAACAAAATATGTTAACTGTTGCCAATCAAATGGTGAATAAACTACTCTGTAGAGTTCATATGTTTGTAAATCTGACTATGATGACGTCAGTGCCTCACCAGCCATGAACCTCACCGCACGTCACTGGCACAGACGCCCCCTTGTGGGGCTGTCAAAAGGTCTAAAACCATTCTATTTTGCAGCACCATTTGTCGACTTGTTGAAATTTCGGTGTTTTGCATCTCATCCACTTTCAAACTGGCATTTACAAACACTTGAACTCTGTAATTAATTGTCTCAATTCTTAGCATGGTTTTAGCCACTTCAATTTGCGGAAAAAGAGCGGACATTACTTTACTACCTGTGCTATGGTGTTTGAATTGTTCCGGTTCCCCCGATGGAATCATGAGGCTTAAACGATACTCTCTCTTAACATGATGGTGTACCGGATGACTGTTGACAATAAACGTGTTGTCGGTTCCATAACAGGTGCACATAATCCAAAACCAAGCGGGGGATTAAATGAAAACACTTTCCAACGACATAACCACGAAAGATACAAAGATACGGGCAAAACGGTGATATTGGTGTTTAGCGGTAGCACATAAAAACCCATCATCATCTATAAAACAGGGTTGAGAATGACAAATGAGGAAAAAAAAGTGCAAAAAAGGGGGGCACACAAATTATATATATATATATATATATATATATATATATATATATATATATATATATATATAGTAAAGTCTCGTTATATCGATATCGTTTATATTGATAATACTGCTTATTACAACATTATTGTCATTTCTCGTGCACATTTCGTTCTTTTTATGTATAATTAGTTCCGTTTAGTATGATTAGTGGTTTTTACGATAATCCGGTTAGTACGGTGCTCTTTTTCATCTCCCCCCGGCCATTTTGCGATGTTTATATCGATACACGCCATCGGCATTGCCATTGGTCGACTTGGTCACGTGAGTTTGTTACGTAACCAGCTCCCGTGTAGCAGACCCATTTCCATTTTCAGACGCTAGCTCGTGTGTAGCAGACGAGATTGAAGTGTTTGTGTTAAAAGGTAAAAATGGGAAGCAGAAGAAGATTGATGACTTTTTTTTAAATTGCATACATAATACAGTAAGATGTAAGCGTTGCAGTTTCCCTGTTGTGTTATGTACATGCCCACTGTACTGTATATGAATGCAATCGTTTTTTGCAACAATGTTTCTTGTTTTGTCTGCTGAAGCGTGATTTTGAAAATTACCATACATTCCATACTGTGCATTAAAGCACAACCGATGTCACTTTTTATTCAAATGAAAAACACCAATAAAAATGACTTCACGCCAAGACGTCTTGCATTGCTTGTGAATCCAAACAATGGCTTCAGATTCGGATCATATGCTTTCTTGTTACACATCCAGTTATGAATATGATTCAAATACACTGTAGAGGAAAGCACTGAAGAAGAAAGCATACATGTTTGCAATCGATTAAAGAATTATATGTGCCATTTTTGAGGGAACATTCGGGGAACATCTCTCACCCAAAAAAAAGAGGCATAAAATGGAGAGCTCATGGCACAGAACGGATATATCGACATTTTTTCTAACTCCCGAGAATATCGATATAACGAGACTTTACTATATATATATATATATATATATATATATATATATATATATATGTGTGTGTGTGTGTGTGTGTGTGTGTGTGTGTGTGTGTGTGTGTGTGTGTGTGTGTGTGTGTGTGTGTGTGTGAGGTGAAACTGAAGACATTCTTTTCCATGTGTTTCTAGGCCATACCCCTCTTGATGTGCTTCCTAGGTAGCCTAGCCACCATTAGCAAGGTTCCAAATCCGGTGTTCCGCGCTATGGTCCCAACTGGCGACGAGTTCCATGCAGCAATCAGTTTCTCAGTGTTCCTTCACAGAGGACAACAATGGAGCTCCCCGGCCACACACTCAGAGGCTCTCTGGCCTTAAAAGCCTTGCATGCCAATCACGCCATGATCAGCCGCATGTGCGTGGTTTGGAATATATTGAAATCATATATATATATATATATATATATATATATATATATATATATATATATATATATATATATATACGGTGAGACCTCAACTTACGAACTTAATTGGGTCCCAGACAGAGTGTGTGAGATGAAAAGTGTGTATCTAAAAAAAAAATTCCCATAGGAAACCATTAAAATGGGAATAATCCGTTCCCGGGTTTCCATAAAATATACTTTTCAACTAAATAAGCCTAAAAACTACACACAGCATACCTTATTCTATGTATAATAAGTGTGCTATTGTATTGTAATGAAAGAAATACAGTGCATTGTATCATAAAGTCACTTTATTTACACTTGTGATGGTCATTTATGGCTTGATGGAATGGCATTGGAGGTCGAAGGTCAAAGGGAATTGCTGTTTGGAAAGAGAGGCGCATTACATGAGGACTGTAATTAAAGAAATAAACTGTGCTGTAAAATAAAGTTTTATTTACCTTTTTGATGGTCGTTGATGGCTTATGGATGGAGAGTCACCTTCCATAAGGACTGTTGGTAACTTAACCTCTGGTGCTGTTCGGTCGTGTGCTTCTGCCGAAGATCACTCCGCCAGCCGTGTGTATTATGAAAATAGTGCTTATTATAAGGTTTAATTTTCATAAATTTGACGTTTGTAAGATAAGGTGTTTGTAAGTTGAGGTCTCACTGGCTGTGTCCTGGAGGGCAAATACATCCCCCTAAGATGGCTCCACCCAGAGAGAGTCTTGGCCCCATCTGGTGGAAGGCAGCAATTAAAACCACACACCTGCAGCTGATCAGGGCTTGATTGGCAAGCAAGGCTCTTAAGGCAGAGAGCCTCTGAGTGTGGAGCTTGGGGAAAGACAAGCTCGATTGCTGTGCTCTGTGAAGAAGTTGATTGCTGCGTGGAACTCATTGCAAGTGGGACCACACGACTGGACACTGGATTTGAACCTAGCTAAGGTGGCTAGGCTACGTGAGGAGGACGTCAAGAGGGGTGAGGCCTAGAGACTCTTGGAAAAGAACTCCGTCTTCAGTTTTACCTCAGAAGAGACTTTATTTGGATTTAAGTATCAGAAGAGACTTTATTTTGGATTTAAGTATCAGAAGAGACTTTATTTTGATAAGTATTGGAAGAGACACTATTCAAACCATTGTTGCTTGTGAATTCCCCCTGGAACCCTTGATTAAAACCTTTTGTTTGTATCCAAACCTGTCGTCCATTGCACTTCTTGTCCTGTCCCGATGAGAGCTAGCCTCTCATGATATCACATATGGTGAATGTGGGCACTGGACAAGCGTTAGTAAGTGCATGGACATTGATGGTTTGTGTTATGTTTTTTCTAAATTCAAAATATCCTCAATTACAAAAATGGAAGACATTTTGAAAACCCTGCTTGCAAGTCAGGAAGCCCAATATCGGGCCAATTTGGCTCTACTGGAGGAGCAAAAGAGAGCCAATGAACTGAAGGCAGAGGAATTGCTCTTGCAGAAACAAATGGCCACCAAGAATATTCCCCGGGTGAAGGTGGGTGATTTTTTAGCCAAGATGGGGGGGGACGGATGATATTGAGGCGTACCTGCATACGTTTGAAGCAACCGCCACTCGAGAAAAGTGGCCCAAGCAGCAGTGGGTGGGATTGCTTGCACCCTTCCTGACAGGGGAATCGCTGAATGCTGTCCTGGACTTGACCCCAGACAGAGCAGAAGACTACAACTATTTAAAAGCTGAAATTCTCAGCAGACATGGGCTCACCAAGTTCGGGATGGCACAGCGCTTCCACACCTGGACTTTCCAGCCAGACCAACTTCCACGGGCACAGATGCACGAATTGGCCCGCATCGTACGGAAGTGGCTGGAACCGGAAAGGAGCACGGCAGCTGAGGTGGTCGAGGCCATTGTCGTGGATCGCTACTTACGAGCCCTGCCCTATGAGGCAAAAAGGATAATCAGTCAGCAGTTGCTGACTACTGCGTGTCAAACTGTGGCAGCGGTGGAGCACTACCAGGCCACAGCGGAGATGCTGCGAACGACCAAGAGGGAAACCGGCAACACATCCCCATCCCGGACTGGAATGGCCCGCCCAAAGTTGCCCAAGCCCGCCAACACAGCCAAGACTGCTCCAGGTAGTGTCAGAAGTCCACCCAGGCAGTGGCGGACGCCCAGTGGCACCGAAACCAGACGATGCTACAGATGCGGAGAGACGGGACACATCTCATGGCAGTGTGGAAAACCAGCGGAAGAGTCCATGCCGACCGCTGACTCTTCCAGTGCCCACCCTGCTCACTATGCCTCCCTCCTGGGGGGTAGTGAAAGCTCACTAACAAGACCCCCCACCTGTCCAGTGACGGTGAATCAACAGGATGTTGAAGCCCTGCTGGACTCCGGAAGCCTGGTCACCTTGGTGCGCCAAACGCTGGTGGATCCAACCAGTTTGTCTCCAGAGAAAACCCTTCCAGTCTCCTGCGTCCACGGAGACACCAGGGAGTACCACACTACTGAACTCACCATGACCACAACCAAGGGAATCATCCGCACGGTAGCCGGTGTGGTTGACTCTCTCCCTGTTCCCCTCCTCATTGGACGCGACTGCCCTGCCTTTCACCCACTGTGGAGAGAAACACAGGAAAGACTGGCCCGACTACCTCGGAAGGCGAGAGGTAAGACGCATGTAGTGAATACCCAAGCCTACCCCTCTGATTCACTCTCCCCAGCCTGTGCCCTCCTAGGGACAGCACATGCACCACCAGAGACTCTGGCCCAGAGACCGCCGAGGAAACTCCAGCCCCAGAAAATCTCCCGGCTTCCAGTGGTGATGAGAACCCAGGGACCCAGAAGCAGCCTCCTCTAACAGGCCGGTATGGTACAGTCCAGTTACAGGATCCTACCCTTGCCAACGCCATGAAGAATGTGCAGGTCTTAGAGGGTGTAGTACTGGGGGAAAGGACAAGCCCCACATACCCCCATTTTGCGGTTGACCGGGGGCTGTTATACCAGGTGACGAAGCAAAAGGATGAAGTACGTGAACAACTTCTTGTGCCACAACCACACCGAGCCACAGTACTGGACTTGGCACACACACACCTGCTAGGCGGATACCTAGGGGTCGAAAAGACAAAAGAGAGAATCCTGCAACGGTTCTTCTGGCCAGGGGTGCACAAGGATGTGGAGAACTACTGTCGTTCTTGCCCCGAGTGCCAACAGGTGGCGCCAAAGCCCACATACAGAAACCCGCTCATTCCCTTACCCATCATAGAGACCCCTTTTCAGAGGCTTGGGCTGGACATAGTAGGACCTCTACCAAAAAGTGCTAGGGGACACCAGTATATTTTGGTTATGATGGATTATGCCACGCGGTTCCCAGAGGCTGTTCCCCTCAGAAAGGCTACCACAAATCACGTGAACCTCCTAAAGAAATGGCATGCCAGAGAGGCGTTGTTTAGTTGCCTACCCCCCAGCAAGGCGAAGGAACCGGCCAGAGAAGACGTCCAGACGGGTCCAAATTTGTCCCCACACCAACGCCAGATGACCCTCAAATTGGTTGAGCGTAACCAAGACGTCTTCTCCTCCATACCTGGACACACTGATGTGGTGCAACACAAGATACGCACCACACCTGGAAAAACAGTCCACCAACGTACATACCGGGTGCCGGAGGCCCGTAAGGCAGATATTCAGGAGGAGATACGGAAGATGCTGGAACTTGGAGTAATTGAGGAGTCCCAAAGTGCCTGGGCAAGTCCAATCGTGTTGGTTCCCAAGCCAGACGGGTCAATACGATTCTGCAATGACTATTGGAAGTTGAATGAGGTGTCTGAATTTGATGCGTATCCGACGCCTCGTGTTGATGATTTTATTGACTCCCTGGGACAGGCACGCTTCATCACCACTCTCGACCTCACAAAGGGTAATTGGCAGGTGCCCCTGACATCAAAGGAGAAGACAGCCTTCGCCACATCTGAGGGGCTCTACCAATACACCAGGCTCCCGTTTGGTCTCCATGGAGCACCCGCCACGTTTCAGCGCCTAATGGACCGGATTCTCACCCCCCACAAGAGGTATGCAGCAGCATACTTGGATGATGTCGTCATACAGAGTCCCGACTGGGAGAGTCACTTACCCCGAGTGCAAGCTGTGATTGACTCCCTCAGAAAAGCAGGTCTCACAGCAAACCCGAAAAAGTGCAGGTTGGCATTTGGCGAGACCAACCACCTGGGCTACACTACGGGGGCTGGTGAAGCCTCAAGAAGCAAAACTACGGGCTATACAAGATTGGCCCCAACCCCTTACCAAGAAGCAGGTGAGGTCGTTCTTAGGCATGGCTGGCTACTATAGACGCTTTATCGCTGACTTTGCTACTATAGCAGCCTCCATGACAGAATTGACGACAAAAAAAAAAACTCCCGATTGGTGAAATGGAGCCCAGAGGCCGAAATGGCCTTCGCCAATCTAAAACAGGCATTGTGTTCCAGTCCGATCCTGGTGGCACCAGACTTCAGCAAGGACTTCATGGTGCAAGCGGATGCATCAGAAGTTGGTCTGGGGGCTGTACTCTCGCAAGTACATGGAGGAGAGGAACATCCCATCCTGTACCTTAGCAGGAAGCTGTTGCCCAGGGAAAAGAATTATTCCACAGTGGAGAAGGAGTGCCTTGCCATTACATGGGCGCTGGAGTCATTGCGCTTCTATCTCCTGGGAAGACGTTTCACAGTGGTCTCTGATCATGCTCCTCTCCAATGGATGGCCAGGAACAAGGAGACCAACAGCAGGAGACCAACAGCAGAGTAACCAGGTGGTTACCAGGCCTTTAACTTCTCTGTTGTGCACAGGGCTGGCAAGCGCCAAGGCAATGCGGATGCCCTCTCCCGAAGGGAGGCCTTCCTGTACTGTTTCGCATCCTTCACCCCGCCGAGGACGTCGGTCTCAAGGGGGGGGGGGATGTGTGATTTCACGAGAGGCTGTGTCCTGGAGGGCAAATACATCCCCCTAAGATGGTTCCACCCAGAGAGAGCCTTGGCCCCATGTGGTGGAGGGCAGCAATTAAAACCACACACCTGCAGCTGATCAGGGCTTGATTGGCAAGCAAGGCTCTTAAGGCAGAGAGCCTCTGAGTGTGGAGCTTGGGGAAAGACAAGCTCGATTGCTGTGCTCTGTGAAGAAGTTGATTGCTGCGTGGAACTCATTGCAAGTGGGACCACACGACTGGACACTGGATTTGAACCTAGCTAAGGTGGCTAGGCTACATGAGGAGGATGTCAAGAGGGGTGAGGCCTAGAGACTCTTGGAAAAGAACTCCGTCTTCAGTTTTACCTCAGAAGAGACTTTATTTGGATTTAAGTATCAGAAGAGACTTTATTTGGATTTAAGTATTGGAAGAGACACTATTCAAACCTTTGTTGCTTGTGAATTCCCCCTGGAACCCTTGATTAAAACATTTTGTTTGTATCCAAACCTGTCGTCCATTGCACTTCTTGTCCTGTCCCGATGAGAGCTAGCCTCTCATGATGTCACAATATATATATATATATATATATATATATATATATATACACACACACACACACACACACACACACACATATATATATATATATATATATATACATATATATATATATATATATATATATATATATATATATATATATATATATATATATATATATATATATATATATATATATATATATATATATGCATGTGTATATATATATATATAGATATATATATATATATATCTATATATATATATGTATATATAGATAGATATATATATATACACATGTGTGTATGATTTCAACAAAATGTCAGAATGCATTTAAAATAACTTTGTGATAATACTCACCATTAATATGAATGGTTTTCTATTCCTCATGATTGGTAAAAATCCAGCCAAAATATCGGAATAAAAATCAACTTGCCGGGTACATACGCAAGGTCAAAGCTAGCTAGCCTGCACACTGATCATTAGCTTGCATGGTTGCTTTCTGCCGCCTCTCACAGAAGTATATTGATGCAAACTTTAGCACGGAGTTTGTCATAGTGCCACTGACATTCGACTGTTTCATCTATGTTATTGTTTCATTGCAAATTAGATTCTATCAAATTAGAACCTGTTGTCTCCACAAAGGTGAATACTTCTCACCATTCAAGTTGATTTTTTTTTACTCGTCCGCTTATTCAAAAGGGGGCATTTACCTGTTCGACATCAAGGGCACCTAAGTCAAGATCATCCAATAAAAATGGCGCTTTCCGCCAACACAAGCCGAAATAAACAGCGAAAAAGCGAGAATACAAAGTCGGACATCCGACGATTGGTGGAAAATTCTCATCCCTGCTAAAACCTAAATTTTGACCCGTACCGGACATTGAAACGCATAATGCTAATGGTAATGCGCTCTTGGTCAAACTTGGTTACCTGGTTCTAAAACAGTGCCTAAACCTGGAACAATATCTCCTTTAAAAGCCTTGCGAAGAGCCGGAAAATGTTGTTCGGGTTTGTACAAAGACATGACAATTACGCAGATGTTTTGCTTCTGGTACAGGTGCTAACGGTTTCACTACCACAAGCAAGTTGTTCTGCGAAGTCAGTCTGCAATGGCTGACTTTCCCCAGCAGGGGACATCAGCACCCCACGTGTCTGCAGTGGCATTGTGGAGTGCACAGGGGGAGTCACATCTATGGCTGCCTGGCTCTGCTGAAAAGCCCCCACCGCACCTGAAACCACGCCACCAGGCATGCCCTCAGGCCAGCCCCCAGTCCCGCCTTTGGGTTGGCCTCCAGCCTCCAAAAATGGCGAACCCCCCCAGCAGTCATGCAGTCTTTTCTTTGTCTGCGCGAGGCCGTCTCCTCATCAGGGCCTACTTTTGAAGACATTGTAGCAACCATAGCTTTATTCTCTTCTCACGCTTAAACTGGAGCTCATCCTTTCTTTTCCGAGCTTGTTCCAGCCATTCATCACAGCTACAATTTCTGCACGAATTTTGTCCAGAGGCCTGCCTTGAGATGACGCCTCATGGAGCTACATTCACGCATTCACTAGGGTTAGGCTAGGGTAATCCCACCTGGACAAAACCCAACAGCCCAGGCCTGGATTGCCAATGACTCGATACTCGGATATCTGGCCAGGAAATCCTATGTGAGATTAATAAAAACCCCACAACATATCCAACCACATTGCTGAGTGTTGACGTTTCCCATCCCACCTGGTAAGAGAAACCACCGTCCTGGCTCCAAAACTCCATCAAGAAGCCGTGCGAGCAACCAGCGTCGAAGAGGCCCACACGAGCATGGACGATCCTTTGTCCACAAACAAAGCAAAACTCTCCGTCGCTGGAACGTCGGTCCTAGGTTTCACGGCACCAAATTATACATCCAATTTTGTGATTGAAGAGTAATCACTTGTTTGAATGTAAAAATCAAGCAGGAACCAAAGTAGAAAACAAAAACATTCTTTAATCTTCCGGATAGTGTAGAGACATGTTACATCTTTACTCCTTCAAGAGAGAGCGGCGAAAGCGCAAGCTCCTCCCTCACTACCTCACCTGAGGTAGTTATTGAGTGGGAATTATATCATTTCAAAAGAGCCTATCAGCTACTAGATAAAAAGGTGAAAGTTCACAATCAGACTGAACTAAGGATGTTTACAGTAACAGTTCACACTAAACTACAAATACGTAAAGTAACAACTTTGACTAAACTAAATAAATAAAAATGTGTAGAAATTAAAAGTAACATCAGATGTTTAAGGATGTGTATAAAAATATCGTCCTATCAGTACGAGGCAAGATGGATAAAAACAGGTGCACTATTGAGGTAAATTTATTTTCCACAAACACAAGATCGATCATAATGCTTTGTTTAGATGCCACATCCATTTTGTTACAAAGAACAATTTTGACTCGACTTTCTTTTTGAAGTGGGGGTGACATTTTAATGGTTCTTGACTACCGGTTTTACACATTTGAGTTTCTGTCTGTATGTGGGAATTAAGTGGATTAAATAGTGGTCAGAAAGACCCACTGTTGCATGCGCAACAGACCGGTATGCGCCTTTGAGCCTTTGAGTGCTGTGTAACAGTGATCTAGAATGTTTCCTTCTCTGGTGAAACAGTCAATATGCCGCTTATATTTGGGAAGTTCACAGTTTAGACGCGTTTGATTAAAATCGCCCAAAATGATCAGGGGTGACTCTGGATATTTTCGTTCGAGTTGGTTTACATGGTCCGCTAGCGTTTGTATACACGCGTTAGCATTAGCTTGTGGCGCGATGTACACGACGACGAGAAAAGGAAGCGAACTCCCGCGGCGAGTAGAATGGCTTGCCGTTGAGAGACAGTGATTCCAAGCCAGGGCTGCAGTGTGCGTCAAGTATCGTGATATCGGTGCACCATTCTTCATTGATGTAGAAGCATATTCCACCACCTTTGGATTTCCCAGATTGCTCCGTGTCACGGTCGGCTCTGAGGAGACGGAATCCGGGTAGGTGTAGCGCGGAATCCAGGTGGCGGTCACTGAGCCAGGTCTCAGTGAAGCACAGCGCAGCAGAGCGTGCAAATGTTTTATTGGTTTTTGTGAGAAGAAGAAGTTCGTCCATCTTGTTTGGTAGTGAGCGTAGATTAGCGAGGTGGATCGATGGGAGCGGCGTTCGAAATCCACGCTGCCGTAGCTTGACGAGCACGCCGGCTCGCTTCCCTACGCTGCTCGCGAGCAGCCCCGAAAAACCTTGTAGATTTTGGTGTGTCGGTGAAAATAGTCCAAGAGTGGATTTCCCAATGCTCAGTAACTCTTCCCTCGGGTAACTGAGTCGCGTCGGGTCGCAAAAAACAAATGAAAATGACAAAACCAGGAACAATACTAGGGAGCGTTTGACCGAGGCTGCCATTCGCGGCGCCATCTTGGATCATGCGTTATTTAGTTTTTTTTTTGTTCTTTTGACTTCAAGACAGCGCCGCGAGAGTGGCTGCCTTTCCAGCAGCTCCAGTATTTTGTTTTTTTTACTTTCATTCCTTTCATAACTTTGGATTGGATTGGATTTGCCTTTATTAGTCTCGCAGTGGAGAAATTTACATTTCACAGCAGCAAAGTTATGAAAGAAATGAAAGTAGAAAAGCAAAACATAGGAGCTGCTGGAAAGGCAGCCACTTTGCTCCTGTGAAATGTAAATTTCTCCACTGAAGACTAATAAAGGCAAATCCATCTTTCATGGTTTGCAAGGTGGTGATGGCGGTTGTGGATCACAAAAAAAAAACAGGCAGGAGGGAGCAGCAGGTTGTATTTGACAGATTGTATTAAAATAAAGTCAGCAGGAACTAAATCTAAAACATCAAAATCATCTGAACAGAAAAATAGAAAGTATCAAAGAAAAACCAAGAGTACAAGTCAGCCAAGATGAAACAAAAACATGCACAGCATACAATGCAATGAATGCACTGCACAACGCAATGATCCGACACCGAATGGTCGTGCCGGGAGTCCTTTTAACTGCCACTGATTGGAACGACCAACACCTGCGCGGCTGCAGGCAGGGCCGACAGCGCGACCCGTTGGTCGCCGATCAGAATGTGGCAGTCTGCCACTGATCGGAACGACCCGCAACTGTGCAGGTGCAGGCGGGTCAGACAGTGCCACCCGTTGGTCACCAACCAGATCATGACACCTTCCAAATCCAAGCAAAGGTTTTTCCACTTCACATATTTGTGGCTTTTGTTTGCTGAATACACCATATCGTTTAGCCAAATCACTGCTTTCTATTCTCTTTCTTTTTTAGGATGGTGTTGATAGTCGATTTCAGCATCTCAAACTCCTTCACAAACAAAGACCACATGTATACCTGACTCATATTTCTAGATAAAATATTTCTTAATTCTATAGTTTTGCGCACTATTTTCCTCTTCACCACGTTTACTATGCCTACTTTGCTTTCTTTGGCACAGTGCCAATGGAGTCAGTGGCTGCTGACAGTAGTTGTGAGACCAATTGTGGATCAATATTACTTCACATTTAAGGCGCACTTGCGAATAACCCACCTATTTAAAATTGCATTTTTGTGTAGCTTTATCTCGTTTTTATTTAGAATTATATTTTATTTATTATTGTATCTATGCATGTCTGTGACTGTAACGTGTCCTTAGAGCTTTGAGAGGCACTTGAAATAAAATGTATAATAATAATAATCATCATCATCATCATTATTATTCTAATAAGGTGCATGGTCATCTTTTGAAGAAAATGGAGGCTTTTATCGCGGAAAATACGATAACTCAATCGCAGGGGTCAGGATTTTTGACGTTATACAAGACCAGAGCTGCAGACAATTATTTTTGTTGCAATTTGGGGATGCGTGGGGGACTGATTTAAACTGCATCTCATGCAAATTGGACAATCACATATTTTGTTTGCTTAATACATAGTCTCACTGGTGGTTTGTAAATGTCTGACTTTTTTGAAACAAGCTGCACTTTTTTTCACTTGTTTCTACATCTCCTTAACAATGCCACAGTATTCCCAAGTTGCAAGTCGATCTTGAGTTGAAATGGATTGCCATGCTTTTTTTACCCCATGAGTGTTAAGACTTGGGCACCAGCAGTTTCAGAGAAAACTGACAATCTCCAAAAACCTAACCTCTGAAACAGGACACTGATTTGTACTCTTGCTGGTTAAAAGGAAGGCATACGTGAATGTTAGCACTTTGGAAACACTACATTTTTTATTTCAATTATTATTCGTAACACATGTTCAAATTGCTTTTAACAATGTATGTTTCATTAAGAATTAATGACAGTCATTAACAGCATGTGAGGCACTCAGGTTAATCATCTCTCAGAGTATTAGATAATAGATAAATAAAAACACATCTCACTACAAATCTCTGAGTGTTTACATTACAAACGATCACTATACAACATTCCAAGAAAATCACAAACTCCCAGCCTACCCGTGTAGCTTTTGGGGATTACCCAATTCCCCTGCACACCACATTAGTTCGATCAGAGACAAAATGTAAAATAAGAGCTGACAAACATAAAATCTTGTCAATATACACATAGGCTCTATGTTAACTACAAGATTCGGGGAGAGCAAGGATCACCTGATGCAGGGGTGGCCAACCAGTAAGAGATGAGGAGCCATTTTAAAAATTATGTTACTGCAAAGAGCGCACACTCACAATGCGCGGACGCACACACACATGCAGACCCACGCATGCGCAGGCACGAACAAACACACACACACGACTATGCACACACGAACATTGCATGGACGACGAGCAACAGCAACAGGTCTCTGGGTGCTTCGTGAATTTTCGGAAAAACTATCTGCTTTTCTGTCTGACTTTTCAAAGTGACCAATTTGTGCTTGCGAAGTTCAATCCCTTTTGGAAATTCCTGATCATTGTTAGCATGGAGTGAGCTAAAGGCGCTGAAGATTTGAAGCCTTGAAATGTGCTAATGACACCTGACATAAGGCAGAATGGCTTGCTAGTACGTTCAACAAAAAATATAAACTCTCCCACTCTGTTAAAAAAAAGTCATGTGTTCATCTTCAGATTTTTGTTTTGCTGTGCATTTTTCCCTGCCATTTTGAGAGCGAACTTGACACAAATTGTTTACGACTCAAATGATTGATTGTCATCTCACGCACATGCGTGTTGACGTCACCTGGTCAGCTTGCTACCGTATTTTCACGACTGTAAGTCTTTAATGTCCTCCAAAATGTGCAGTGCGCCATATGGTCGTGAAAATATGGTACATAGTGAATGAATGGTGTCACGTTCCGAACGAGGCAGAAAGTAACCGACTCGTCGAAACGAAGTGGGATCTTTGGATCACCAAGCAGGCGACAGAGACAGAAGATCATTGCAGGGTATTTATTAACGTAATAAAATGCACTGGTCCAAGAACAGCTGAACCAGCGGAATCGTAAGAAATAAACTAACTGGTAGTGGTGCAAAAATAGGCACAATCCCGAAAGAAGGCAGACACTTACGGGACTGGGGGGGGGGAACTCAGACCGGATCAACATATGCACCGAAGCTGAGAAAGACAGTCCAGGATACGGGCGAGATACGAGGTGAACATCAATAATCCGGCACTAGCGGGATGACCGCGACCCATATAAATACACAGTGTCTGTCGATGAGGGGATTGACAGCAAGTGGTGGAAGCGGGGAGGCGCGGCCCTGCCCCCTGCTGTCAATCCGCACGTGACAAATGGAAGCGCCAGCGCCAAAACTTTTTGATGCTTGTCATGTGAAAGCCCTTGAAGTGCCGCATGAAATCGGCCAAAGAGCCGCATGAGGCTCGTGAGCCGCGGGTTGGCCAGGCCTGACCTACTGAATCCATGTGGCCCCCTATCCTGCATGTTTTATGTTTCCAACCTCCAAGACACTGGATTAAAACGATTAGGGTGATTATCAAACTTCTGCTTGCTGCTGAGCTCCTAATTTCAATCAGGTGAATCTTATGATACACGTACTGTGTCCATAAGTATGTTTATTGATCTGCTTTTCTGTCGTGTTTTGTTCAATTATTTAATAATTGCTATGGCGGATTTACTTTACCAATATGCTCGAGGAGGCATTACATTAACTTCTACAGCCTCTCTCTCAATTTCAATTGTGCGTTTTGAGGAGAGATTCTGCTTCTTGTACCAGTCTTATTTCTACAGTGATCTCAATCTTTCTAATGTTTTGTTTCATTTCAGAGCACTGCCACAGTGGTCCACAGAGGCTAATTCAGCTTCTGTGTGACTCAGTCTCACACTGTCATTCTCACAATGTTCTGTCCCATTTGGAATGTGTTTGACTTCTTTTCTTCATTTCTGCTCTTCAGGGGTCGCCACAGTGGACCAGTGTCGTCCATCTAACCCGGTTTTGTGCATCATCATCTCACATCAGCGTCCTTCATGTTCACACACATATATTCCGTCTTGCTGTAACTGATCTTCATTCCTCTCCTGTCCAGGGCAGACGTCCACCTCTCTCCCCCACCTGTTCCCCACTCTCGCAGATCACAATGTCATCTGCAAACATCATGGTCCAAGGAGATTCTTGTCTAACATCGTCTGTCAGCCTGTCCATCACCATAGCGAATAAGAAGGGTCTGAGAGCTGACCCCTTGTAGCGTCCCACCTCCACCTTGAATTCCTCCGTCACACCGACAGCACACATCACAACTGGCTTACAGTCATGATACATGACTTGCACCGCTCTGACATACTTTTCTGTCACTCCAGACTTCCTCGCGCAATACCACAACCCTCTTCTCTGTGCACCCTGTCATACTCTTTCTCCAGATCTACAAAGACACAATGCAATTGCTTCTGGCCCTCTCTGTACAGTGGGGCCTCGGCTTACGAACACCTTACGAACTTTTCGGTTTACGAACGTCAAATTTATGAAAATTAAACCTTGAAATACGCACTACTGTACCTCTTCGTGATACACACCCACCACGGCTGGCGGAGTGACCTTCGGATCTGGCGGAGTGATCTTCGGCGGAAGCACACGACCGAACAGCGCTCCAGCCGGCGCGCCTTTCCACACCCCTTCTTTCTCAATTCACACGTCGATCGCCTCCGAGGAGCTATTTGCAGATAATTTTGGTCGTATCGGACCGAAAAAGACCGCACCACAGGCTTGTGTTCAGCCGAAGGAGACACAAAACAAAATCACCGTTGAGGAGAAGAAGATAATTGAAAAACACGAACGAGGTGTGCGTTAGTGTGATTTAGTGGCCAAGTACGGTGATGCTAAGTCAACCATTGCTACCATTCTCCGCAACAAAGAAGCCATCAAAGGTTTGTCTGTTCCAAAAGGTGTTTCCGTGCTGTCAAAGCAACGGTCTCGGGCAATCGAAGAAGTTGAAAAACTTGTTAATTTGGATTAACGAAAAGAAGTTATCCGGCGAGACAGTGAGTAAAGCAATTATATGCGATAAAGCACGGCTAATTCACGCCGATATCGCCATGCGGCAACCTGGAAGTTTGGCGCTTATTGAGGAAAGCCAGCAACGGATGGTTCGAGAACATCGAGGGTGAGGAGGAGGAGATGGCTGCAGCATCAAGTGAGCTCATCAAGGCAATTTTGGCAAAGTGTAATGATGTGCAGGCTTTTATCGAACAGTTCCATCCAGAAAAGACTGTGGCTATGAGAATCAAGTCAGAAAGCAACAGGTGTTAATTGAGAGGTTTTCAATCAGCAAAAATGGTGAGGAGTCTACAAAGAAGCAAAGAAGAGAAGCCACACCAGAGGTTGAGTTACCAACAGTCCTTATGGAAGGTGACTCTCCTTCCATAAGCCATCAACGACCATCACAAAGGTAAATAAAACTTTATTTTATAGTACAGTTTATTTCTTTAATTACAGTCCTCATGTAATGTGCCTCTCTTTCCAAACAGCAATTCCCTCTGACCTCCTACCTGCAACGCCATTCCATCAAGCCATCAATGACCATCACAAATGTAAATAAAGTGACTTTAATACAGTGCAGTGTATTTCTTTCATTACAATACATTAACACATGTATTATACATATAATAAGGTATGTTGTGTGTAGTTTTAAGACATATATAGTTTAATATTATATTTTATGGAAACCTGGGAACAGATTATTCTCATTTTAATGGTTTCCTACGCAAATTGTTTTTTGGGATGTACACTTTTCGCCTTACACACTCTGTCTGGGAACCAATTAATTTCGTAAGCCAAGGTCTCACTGTACTTCTCTATCAGCATTCGTAAAGCAAACACTGCATCTGTCCTTCTCTTTTTTTGGCATGAAGGGATACTGCGGGTGACAAATGTTCACTTGGGCTCTTAGTCTAGCTTCAACTACTCTTTCCATAAGTGTCATTGTATGGCTCATCAATTTTATTCCTCTGTAGTTACAATTCTGCACATCTCCCTTGTTCTTAAAAATATCTGTACACTTAGTCTCCATTCTTCGGGCATCTGCTCACCATCTAAGATCTTGTTGAACAACCCAGTCAGGAACACCACTGCCACCTCTCCTCGACACTTCTAAAAATGTGTCCTCTCCAGTGGCAGGGTTTTTTTGTCATTTTCACTCAAATTGCAGGACCCACATAATATTGAATTAGGAGTACATAAACATTCAATGCAACATAAGAAACCTTTTTTTGTTTAATGGATTATCGACCTGTGAATTAATTGGAGTTGGGTACAGACCACACTAAAGTCCAGATTTTGCTCGATCCACTTCTGCCCGTCCTTAAATTCTTCATGGAGGCCCATGATGTACAGTGTGTCCAACGCATCCACGATGGATGCTCCAAGCTGAGAATTACCTGGACAAAACAGATGGAGAAACTCAAGAAAGGAAAATGTTTGTTCCACCCCCAACTAGTAATAAACCCATACATTTTCTGAACAGCTTATGCTTGCGAGAAATTTTGCAAGGAACTCCAGTAATATACTGCCTGATTGGAGTCAGTTTCGTGCAGATGCAAGCACACCAAACTATTTGACATTCCCATAAAGCAATCACCATTCTGAACAGTGACAATCCAAAGTGCCATTGTAATTATATATATATATATATATATATATATATATATATATATATATATATATATATATATATATATAGGGCTCAGAGAGGAGCTGGAGAGAGCCTGGAAGGTAAAGGTGACAGTCGCGCCTGTGGTGGTCGAAGTACTCGCGGCAATGCCACCCAACCTCGACGAGTGGTTGCAACAGATCCCGGGAACAACATCGGATATCTCGGTCCAGAAAAGTGCAGTGCTGGGAACAACACGGATACTGCACAGAACCCTCAAGCTTCCTGGCCTCTACCGAGCAAAAATGGGGGACAGAAACCACCCATGGGGGGTGAGACGAGGAATTTAAAATACAAAAAGTCCTCTATATATATATATATATATATATACATATATATACATATATATATATATATACACACATATATATACATATATCAGAATCAGAGAAATTTGCAGTCCACAGCAGCAATTGAAAAAGGGATGGGGTAGGGGTGGGGGTGAAAGTATAGAAAACAAGATATTCTAAGCATAACAAAATAAAGTGTCAACAGTATACTGTGCAAATGTAAATGTGCAAAACCGTTCCATAAGAAAAATTGTACATAGTGCAGAATCAAGAAATGCATTTGATATATTGCAACAACCCATATTTACAAGTGTCTAGTTTCTTTTTCGTTTTTTTTCACATGTGATCATTGAGAATTGTGAAGCCTGACAGCAGTCGGTAGGAACGAGCGGCGGTACCTCTCCTTCTTGCAGCGCGGGTGTAATAGTCTCTGGCTAAAAGAGCTACCCAGTGCTGTCAGGGTGGGCAGGAGGGTGTGGGAGGGGCTGTCCATCATAGCTTTTAGTTTAGCTAGCGTCCGTCTGTTGCCCACCTCCTCCAAAGAGTACAGCGAGCAGCCCACGACAGAACTGGCCCGCTTGACAAGGCGCTCCAGTCTTTTTCTATACCGGGTGGTGATGCTGCCTGACCAGCAGACAATGCCATAGTGGATGGCTGATGCCACCACAGAGTCATAGAAAGTCTTTAGGAGTGACCCCTGAACTCCAAAAGACTTCAGTTTCCTGAGTAGGAAGAGGCAACTCTGTCCCTTTTTGATTAGGGCATCCGTGTTTGTTGTCCAGTCCAGTTTATTGTTGAGTGTAACACCCAGGTACTTGTAGGAGGTCACCCTCTCAATGGCTGAACCCTGCATGTTCAATGGTGCAGGTGAGGATTGTTTCCTGCAGAAGTCCACCACCAGCTCCTTGGTTTTCCCGGTGTTGATCTGGAGGTGATTCTGCTGGCACCAGTCCACAAAGTCCTTTGTCAGTCCCCTGTACTCCCTATCGTCTCCCTCTGTAATGAGGCCGACAATAGCTGAGTCGTCAGAGAACTTCTGAAGGTGGCAGGTTGGGGTGTTGTAGTTGAAGTCCGAGGTGTAGAGGGTGAAGAGGAATGGAGCCAGGACTGTTCCCTGCGGCGCTCCGGTGCTGCAGAGAAGCCTGCCCGACTCACAGTTCTTTACCCTCACGTACTGTGGCCTGTTTGTGAGGTAATCTGTAATCCAGGATGTGAGGTGATGGTCGACTCCGGCATGCCGCAGCTTGTCCCCCAGTAGATTTGGCTGGTGTTGAAGGCACTGGAGAAATCGAAGAACGTGATCGTCATCGTGCTCCCAGCATTCTCCAGGTGCAGCAACGCCGTATGGAGGAGGTAGCTGATGGCATCCTCCACACCGATGCTGGGCTGGTAGGCAAACTGTAGCGGGTCCAGCGATGAGCTTGCCAGCGGTCGCAGGTGGACGAGGACAGGTCTCTCCAGCGTCTTCATCAGGTGAGACGTCAGCGCCACCGGTCTGTAGCTGTTGAGCTCCTTTGGGTTGGCAATCTTGGGCACTGGGACCAGGCATGACGTTTTCCACAGCTGTGGAACTCTGCCCAGCTTCAGGCTCAGGTTGAACAAGTGCTGGACAATGACACACAGTTGGTCGGAGCAGGTCTTGAGGAGTCGGGAACTGACATAATCCGGACCTGCTGCCTTCCTCACCTGCATCCTCCTCAGTTGGTTCCTCACCTGCGCAGTTGTGACAGGCAGGCAGGAACCAGGAGGCAGAATGGCGGCTGAGGGTGTGGCAACGGTTGGGAGGGCAGTTGTTGGTTGTGGAAAGCTGGTCGTGAGAGGGGGCAAGGAGGGTAAGGCCACAGTGAGAGTTGGTGCAGGTGAAGCTGACGGTGGGCCGGAGGCGGCTGGTGTCTTGTCAAAAGCGGTTGAGTTCATCTGCCCAGTCCTTGTCTTTTTCGTTCAATGTCACTGGGCTTTTGTGGCCTGAGATGTTTTTCAGCCCCTTCCAGACACCAGCGACATTGCTGGCTTGCAGCTGCTCCTCCATTTTCATCCTGTAGGCCTTCTTCCCCTCTCTGATCTTCCTCCTTAGTTGGATCTGCACGGCCTTCAGTTCCTCTCTGTTGCCCGACACAAAAGCCCTTTTCTTTTCCTTCAGGAGGACTTTTATGTCGGGATTAATCCATGGTTTGTTGTTGGTAAAACACCGCACAGTCCTGGTGGGTACGGTGTTTTGTTCACAAAAGTTAATGTAGTCTGTGATGGTGTTGGTGACTGAGTCCATGTCCTCCCCATGAATCTCAGTAAAGAGCTCCCACCTGGTTGAGTCAAAACAGTCCCGCAGAGCTTCTTCAGCTTCTGTGGACCATCTTCTGATCGTTCGGGTCACAGCTGGTTGCCTCTGGCAAGGGGTTTGTACTTCTTAAAACAGCACTTTCCTGTCTGAACGTTGTATGACCTTGGTTGGACCTGACGCAGAACAGTTCCTTTCTGTGACCATGTGTCTGTTTTGTCTTTGTACATATATATATATATATATACACACACACACACACACAGTAAAGTCTCGTTATATCGATATCGTTTATATTGATAATACTGCTTATTACGACACTATTTTCATTTCCCGTGCGCATTTCTAGTCTTTTTATGTAGCTCTCGGGTCCCGTGTCTTGCAGTGGAGCAGACGCCATTTTGCTACTGTCTTCAACCATAACAAAACAAAAGAATTGTGATCTCGGAAGGAAATACAAGGCAATCGTGGCTGTTGAGGAGAATCAAACACCAAATTAAAGGCAAGTATGCCCCAAAACAGGGGTCGGGAACCTATGGCTCGCGAGCCATATATGGCTCTTTTGATGATTGCATATGGCGCGCCGATAAAACTAAAATATGTATTTACTTTTTCGTTTCGTCGTTTTTTTGCGCAGTCTTGATTGGATGACACTGACCTAGAATGGCCGAAAGCGCCATGTTGATTGGATGATAGTGGCCGTCATGTTGAAACAGGTAAACGCCCCTTTAAATGAGCCCAACGAGTGTACTTCAGCGTGAATGCACCGGTGTGTGTGCGGGGAACCGCATCGGGTGGGAGTGAGCTGGGGGGTGACGCAGCCTCCCTGGAAGTGTGACAGCGGGCGTCTGCGGAAGTCTTCAAGCCGGCTTTCGATCACCGAATGCGGGCGTGCACGGGGGAATCTCGGCCTGTCCCTTTTGAAATATTTTCAAAGTGTTTCAGCTCCAGCAAGACGGCGAGGAGAGAAAATGTTCTGATTCTAATTTGCAATGAAACTACCATCGATGAAACAGTCGAATGTCAGTGACATTTTAACAATCCCCATGTTAACGTTAGCATTGACATACTTCTCCGAGTAGATTGCAGATAGCAAGTGTGGAAGCTTATGAGCCGTGTGCAGTCTAACTAGCAGTAACTTCGCCTCTGGACCGGCAAATTGAATTTCATTCCGATCGTTTTACCAAACACGAAGAACGGAAAACCATTCCTGTTAACGGTGAGTACTATCACAAAGTTATTTTAAATAATGCATTCTGATATTTTGTTGAAAAGTGTCCGCGCGCACGCGAGCGTTTGTATGTGCGCGCGCGCGTGTGGCTCTCGCTGAAAAACATTTCTAAATATTTTACTTTTATGGCTCTCTTAGTCAAAAAGGTTCCCGACCCCTGCCCCAGAAGATTCCCACAATGACGAGGATGAAGAACCAACAAAGACACAAGTGTTGCAAGGTGTTACGGACGTACAATCTTACTTAGAATCCAGAAAAAATGCACCAGTTTTTTTATAGAAATGTTAAACAAGATTGAATCGTTTGTGTTAAAATGTGAAAATGGGAAGCAGAACAAGATTGGATTTTTTTTATTGCATACTGTAATAAGATGTAAGCGTTGCAGTTTCGCTGTTGCAGTGTTATGTACATGTACACTGTACTGTACTGTTTATGAATGCAATCGTTTTTTGCAACAATGTTTATCAGAATCAGAATCATCTTTATTGCCACACAAGGAATTTGTTTCCGGTCGAACACGCTGCACTAGTATCATCAGCAAAAAAATTGCAAAGAGGCACTATACAATTCCATTTGGGCTACTGTTCAAAGAGTTAATGGCTTGGGGGAAGAAGCTGTTTAAATGTCTGCTGGATTTGGTGCGCATGGATCGGTATTGTTTTATCTGCTGAAGTGTGATGATTTTGAAAATTGCTGTACATGCCATACTGTATTAAAGATCCCCCAGTCACGTAACTGGCTTCCGTGTTTCTGTCACAATTCCAAAAATTTGTAGCAGAGCTCACATCTTTCATTACTGAAACATACTGTAATGCCCCTCAGCATGGGAAATGATGTGCACAGTCGCTGCTATAGCGGGTCGGTCTTTTTAATAACAAAACGCTACGTTATCACAAACAGATACAAACAGGAGCTGCTGTTACGCCATAGCTCAGCCATTCTATTCAGACACTCTCAAACCCCGTTGTCACGTGACCAGCTTCCGTGTTTATCCTGTTGACGCGAGCACAATTAAAAAAAACGGCGTAGCATTGCTTATATACATTACAGTTGTTCAACACCAATTTAAATCATGGGGAAACGTAAGAATTGTGATATCCGAACAACATACAAGGCAATGTGGAGGACAATTCAACAAGCAAATCCTTCATCGCGAAAGAGTTTGACGTGTAGCAGAATACTTCATCAACGTAAGTCATGTAAACGTTGTAGTTTTTGTTTTCCATCCATGTATTTAATTGTGTTGCATTCTGATATCTTTATCGGTTGCAACAATCACTGTTTTTCACATTTTTGCACATGCTGGCGTTCATGGTTTCGTGTGAATAGAACAACATGAGGATTTTGCATTGTTCCATTTTTGAAAGGAAATAGTCATTAAAAAGTGTAAAGACGTTTTTATTTGATGCACAAATTTATTTTTCACTTCACTACTGCACAAAAAGCATGCTGGATACGCAATCCATGAAGCCAATGATAAAATTACATGCCATATCAAAGATCCCCATTTACATATTGCCCCCCCCCCCCTTTTCATGCAGTTCGGCGCAGGACGGATATATCGACAGTACGGTTATATCGACATTTTTTCTGACTCCAGAGACTATCGATATAACGAGACTTTACTATATATATATATATATATCCTCGTCTCACCCCTCATGGGTGGTGTCTGTCCCCCACCTCGGGTCCTCTACCAGAGGCCAGGAAGCTTGAGGGTTCGGCGCAGTATCCGTGCTGTTCCCAGCACTGCGCTTTTTTGGACCGAGATATCCGATGTCGCTCCCGGGATCTGTTGCAACCAATCGTTGAGTTTGGGGTTCACTGCCCCGAGTGCTCCGACCACCACAGGCACGAATGTCACCTCTACCTTCCGGGCTCTCTCCAGCTCCACTCTGAGCCCTTGGTATTTCTCAATTTTCTCAAGTTCCTTCTTTCTGATGTTTCCATCACTCGGGACCGCTACATCCACGACAACGGCTTTCCTTTGCCCTTTATCTATGACCATGATATCTGGTTGGTTGGCTATTACCATCTTGTCCGTCTGTATCTGGAAGTCCCACAGGATCCTTGCTCGGTCATTCTACCTTTGGAGGTGTTTCCCATTTTGACCTTGGGGTTTCCAGTCCATACTCCGCACAGATGTTTCTGTAGACTATGCCAGCCACCTTGTTATGGCGCTACATGTAGGCTTTCTTTGCCAGCATCTTACACCCTGCATTTATGTGTTGGATTGTCGCAGGTGACTCTTTGCACAACCTACACCTTGGGCCTTGCCTGGTGTGGTATGTCCCTGCCTCTATGGCCCTGGTGTTCAGGGCCTGCTCTTGAGCAGCTAGGATGAGTGCCTCTGTGCTGTCCTTTAGGCCAGCCCTCTCTACCAGTGATAGGACTTCTTGAGATCAGCCACTTCTGTTATGGTTCGGTGGTACATCCCGTGTAGGGGCTTTTCCTCCCATGATTGTCCCTCTTCCAGCACCTCATCCTCTGTTCCCCATTGTCTGAGACATTCTCTGAGTACATCATCCGTTGGAGCCTCCTCTTTGATGTATTCATGGAGCTCGGATGTTTCATCCTGGACAGTGGCTCTCACACTCACTCGTCCCCGGCCTCCTTCATTACGGCTTGTGTACAGTCTCAGGGTGCTGGACTTGGGATGGAACCCTCCATGCATGGTGAGGAGTTTTCGGGTCTTAACATCCGTGGTCTGAATCTCTTCCTTTGGCCACCTTATTATTCCTGCAGGGTATCTGATCACTGGCAGGGCATAGCTGTTTATTGCCCGGGTCTTGTTCTTGCCATTGAGCTGGCTTCTGAGGACTTGCCCGCTGGAGGTATTTGGTTGTAGCCGCTTTCCTTGCTGCTAGTTCGAGGTTGCCATTGGCCTGTGGTATACCAATGTACTTGATAGAGTGTTTCTATACACATACGTAAACATCATGTGTTATGTCATGTTTAGTTTAGTACATACTATGTTATTTCATGTTTAGTTTAGTCTACATGGATGTATGTAGCTTATTAGTCAACTAGTTGCGTATGTAGAGTGTAACAAGTATCAAATTTCAGTCTAATGTTCTCCCAACACTTGTCCGTAGCTGATTGGACAACAGATCGCTGCTGTGTGAGTTATACTAGCTTGAAGGGGTGGGCTTTGTGCTCTTAGCTTCCCGCTTCGACAAGAGATGTTCTACTATTGTTCTACTAGAATAAATTCTGCTCACCATCTATCGTGCCCGCTGGTATTTCATCATAAAACACCGTTGAACTCCGAACCAGAAGAGAAACAGGAATTAGATTCCAACATAAATTGGTGCCGAGCAACCCGAGCCAAAAGTCGGTTCCGGAGCGGTTGGGGGGTGCCCGCCTGCGTGCTTCAGTTGACGAGAGACAACATCTCCCTGCTTTTTGGTGGTGTCTGTTTCTGAATTCTCCGCAGGAGACGAGGGGATCATTCCCTCGGCGACGCCTGCTTGTTGACTGGAAAACGAGAGCCGAAAGAAAAGTTGCTGCCATTCGGCATGGTGGAGTCAGTCAGGATGAAGAGGACGTCATCCTGACTGACTACACGGTTGAGTTCGACAAGTTTTTCAAGGTGGGTGACGCCCCAGCACGCAGCCGTTTTGTTTGAATGTGTTGTGGGATTCTTTGTGGCCAGAAGTGTCCTATTCAAGGTTAATCCACGTATCCAGGGCTGGTAACGCGAATTTTTGGTTAGATCATCTGATTCTGGTTCTGATGATTCTGATCACGGCGGATCACCTTAAATTCAGGCCCACGCGTAAGACATACTTTAGTGTGACTCGTGACGCCTCTTCGGATGGCTAGTTTGATGCCGCGCCCCGGCAGAAGTAATGTAAGTCCGGAAGAATTCTAATAATAATATTCACAAAGGGTGGACTCCTGGAATTCACTTGGCGCGAGGACTGGAGAAAAAAAAAAAAAATTGGAAGAAAAAAAATTATTTTGATCCAGGGGATTATGTGTTTAAATGCAGCTGCAATTGATCGTGGATTCTCCGTGATATTAATACATTCATTTTGGTTGATCTGTGCTGAGTGGTGAGCTACAAGAGTTTCTTTGTCTCACAGAAAGATCTTGAACAAAGGGGGGTTGGAGCGACGAGCCATTTGAGCCGTGAGTGAGTGCGTGTGTGTGTGTGTGTGTGTGTGTGTGTGTGTGTGAGTGTGTGTGCATTCATTGTGTGTGTATGTGAGCGCGTCTCTTGGTTGGAGACGTTGACACAGCGGGAGTCTTCTTTGTGTTTGAGTTAACAGAAGAAATTGTTAGTGAACTGTGTTGGATTGAAATAATGGGTGCAATCTTTTTCTAAGAAAACCCCAATCCACCAGGATACGAACTTCATAAAAAAGTGGGGAAGATGTAAAACATTTTCAGAGGGCGCTTTGAGAATGTTTTTCAGAAAGCCCAGCTGTATTCCTGAATCTGCTGATGAGGATTCCGTATATGTTAACCAATTTAAGCAAACTGGGAAAAATGAAAACGCTGTATTTAAAGATGGCCGCTGATAAAGAAACTCCTCCCTCACAAGGACAAAAAAATAAGAACCGCTGCAGGGAGGGGGCAAGCTGTGGGCTGGGGGATTTGAGCTTGGGGGTCAGAGGTCAGGGGGGGATCTGCGCGCGGGGTCCTCCACCACTTCCTCAAACGGCTGCCTCTCTGTCCCCCACCCTCCCTCTCACCCCTTCTTGCTGCTTATAGAAGACCAGATGTGTTTTTAGGAAAAGAGCAGACTGGAGCACACACGTCCCCTACTGGGGGGACTCAGTCATTACAACATTTTTTTTCACAAGAAATGTCTTCATATATTGCTGACTTTAAAAATCCTGTGACTTCTCAAATTCTTTTGTACATTGACGACATATTACTTGTCTCGCCGACTGAAGACGAAAACAAGACTGTATCAATCGCTTTGTTCAGAAATCTAGAAAGTACAGGTAACAAAGCTACTTTGACTATGTTACAGTTTTGCCAAAAAGAAGTTGAATTTCTAGAACATAAAAAAGATGATGACATTTCTACGACCTGATTTGAAAGACACACCTTTACCTGACAGCATATTATTCCAGAACATGGCCTGAATGTCTGTTTTTGGTTAAATTGTATATGAAAATAACTCCCACTAATAACGCCTTTTGAGATCTTGCATGGCAGACCTTTCATCCTCCCATTATGGGAAGGTGTGCCCTGGCAAAAGAATGAATCAGATCCAAGTGCTTTGTTGGCAAAATTGTGTGAAATGTTTACAACAAGAGGTCCACAGCATGTGTACTGCCGCAGTCCTCTTTCTTTCCACCACAGGAACAGAGGCGCCCACCCCGGAGGCGAGGTGCTGATCAAGGCAATCAGAAGGAAGACCTGGTCTGCACCAAAGTGGGAGGGGCCATTCACCGTGCTGATCACAACGCCAACTGCCATCAAGGTGGAAGACGGACGGAGCCAAACTACTCACTAGCTATGGGTCTGGTCCACATCATCTTGCTGTACGGACTCGTGGGGGCAATCCAGATGACACATCATCTACCTCCTCCATACGGCGTTGCTGCACCTGGAGAATGCTGGGAGCACGGTGAGGATCACATTCTTTGATTTCTCCAGTGCCTTCAACACCATCCAGCCAAGTCTACTGGGGGACAAGCTGCGGCATGCCGGAGTCGACCATCACCTCACATCCTGGATTACAGATTACCTCACAAACAGGCCACAGTACGTGAGAGTAAAGAACTGTGAGTCGGGCAGGCTTCTCTGCAGCACCGGAGCGCCGCAGGGAACAGTCCTGGCTCCATTCCTCTTCACCCTCTACACCTCGGACTTCAATTACAACACCCCAACCTGCCACCTTCAGAAGTTCTCTGACGACTCAGCTATTGTCGGCCTCATTACAGAGGGAGACGATAGGGAGTACAGGGGACTGACAAAGGACTTTGTGGACTGGTGCCAGCAGAATCACCTCCAGATCAACACCGGCAAAACCAAGGAGCTGGTGGTGGATTTCTGCAGGAAACAATCGTCACCTGCACCATTGAACATCCAGGGTTCGGACATTGAGAGGGTGACCTCCTACAAGTACCTGGGTGTTACTCTCAACAATAAACTGGACTGGACAACAAACACGGATGCCCTAATCAAAAAGGGACAGAGTCGCCTCTTCCTCCTCAGGAAACTGAGGTCTTTTGGAGTTCAGGGGTCACTCCTAAAGACTTTCTATGACTCTGTGGTGGCATCAGCCATCCACTATGGCATTGTCTGCTGGTCAGGCAGCATCACCACCCGGGACAGAAAAAGACTGGAGCGCTTTGTCAAGCGGGCCAGTTCTGTCGTGGGCTGCTCGCTGGACTCTCTAGAGGAGGTGGGCAACAGACGGACGCTAGCTAAACTAAAAGCTATGACGGACAGCCCCTCCCACCCCCTCCTGCCCATCCTGACAGCTCTGGGTAGCTCCTTTAGCCAGAGACTATTACACCCGCGCTGCAAGAAGGAGAGGTACCGCCGCTCGTTCCGACCGACTGCTGTCAGGCTTCACAATTCCCAATGATCACATGTGAAAAAAAAAAAAAAAAAAACTGGACACTTGTAAATATGGGTTGTTGCAATATATCTAAATGCATTTCTTGATTCTGCACTATGTACAGTCTTGTTTATAGAACGGTTTTTGCACATCTACATTTGCACAGTATACAGTTCACATTTTTATTTTGTTATGCTTAGAATATCTTGTTTTCTATCCTTTCACTCCCACCCCAACCCCATCCCTCTTCAATTGCTGCTGTGGACTGCAAATTTCCCCATTGCGGGACGAATAAAGGTATTCTGATTCTGATTCTGATTCTGACACGTGGAGCCCCCCATTCTATCAGCCTGCAAAATTCCATTGTTTTCCATTCCATTCCATTCCATTCCATGGCACATCCTGTAGCCTGCTTTCTACTACAGGCTGCAGGAATAGTCTCATTTCCCCTTAGCGTCCTCGTGAACAAAGCACTACAAAATTGAAGCGATTATCCTCAAGATTCTTGGTACGCTCGTATCAAGTTGGGGAAGGCTTGGACCACTGGTTGGGATTCCGTTGTGGTCCGTTCCAAGCCCAACAAAAAATGGGTTTGAGATAGCTGTGCCCAAGAAGCAAAACAAACTGTCGTCAAGATAGCTCGGGGGAACTGGTTAGGAACTGGAACTGGCACGATGACAGATATCCAACTTGCTATCATAACTCATGATGCTGCAGGATGCATGGACTTGAGACTCCTGTCCTGTCCTGAGTTTCGTGAACATCACATTGGTTTTCCCGTAACTATATGCATGATGTCATCTGTGGCATCACCAGTCGCGACATCGCCTTTCCAGCATAAACCACATATCAGACTGACAGCCTGGATGGAAACACCTGACAAAACGGCCCAAAGTTCAGGTGTCATGGATGCATTATATCAACCGTTTGCAGGAGAAAAACATGACTGGAATCCGTTGTTATCAAACACGTGGTATCGTTATGCTACACTAATTGCTAAACAAAATAGGAAAAGTGATTGTTTTGTATGCTCTTATATGCCTCATTCTGTGACACAACAACGCGTGCATTCAAAAGTATTCAGAGATAAAATGGCTCGACCTGCATATATGCTGCATATTAATATCTTTGCAAAGACCTGATCAACGTTTTCCGGTTCTTCGCAATGCTTCGAGAGGAGAGATTGTTCCAAGTTTAGATACCATTTTGGAAACTGAAAATCAGGTTATGACCGAGAGCGGGTTGCAATTACCAGTATGCGTTGCAATGTACAGTACGGGTCACAATTTGGGTTTTATAGATGAGGATATATGTTTATATGTGCTACCGCTAAACACAAATGTAACTGTTTTGCCCGTATCTTCACATCTTTGGTGGTTATGCGGTTGGAAAGTATATTATTTTATTCCTCCGCGAGCCTACGGTTTGTGCGCACCTGTTACTGTAACTGGCAATACTTTCATCGTTACCAGTCGCCCAGTGCACCATCATGTGAAAAGAAGAGTATCGTATAAGCCCCATGATTCGATCTTGGGAACTGATGTTCCAGAACAATTCAAAAACCATAGCACGGGTAGTAAGGTAATGTTAGCTCTTTTTACACAAATTGGAGTGGCTAAAAACATGCTACGAATTGAAACCATTGATTACAGATTTCAAGTGTTTGTAAATGCCAGCTTGAAAGTGGATGAAATGCAGAACACCGAAATTGCAGCAATTAGACAAATGGTGCTGCAAAATAGAATGGTTTTGGACCTTTTGACAGCCCCACAAGGGGGCGTCTGTGCTATGGTGGGTGACACTCTTTGTACGTGCATACCCGAAGAAGCAAATTCCATAAACATGACTAATGCTTTGTCTGTTATCAGGGATCTCAGAGATGCTATGGCCAAAGATCGACGGCCTGATCACCCGTGGAGCGGGTATACGACTTTGCTTAGACTGTTTGTGCATGTCGCGATCGTGATTGTACTTATTTTCTTAGTCATTGGTTGTATCATTCCATGCTTAGAGCAACGCTAATTAATATGATAACTAATTCTCAGGTGAACTACGCAAAGGTTTTGTATCAACAAATGCGTGAAGGGGACCCTGTGTTGTAGCTTGGAATTGTAAACCATGGCCAGAGTGTGGTTGCTCCCACCAAAAAAACGGAGAGCCGAGAAGACTCTCGCAAATGGAGAGGTTGCATATCACAGCAGTAAAGTTATGACTGAGGTTTTTCACCTTCTCCATGGTATAGAATGGTTCCCTGTGCCGTTAGTTATGACGTGCATGCATGAAAACCGTTTTGGAAATGTATGTACTGATGTTTAAATGTGCAACAGGGGGCAATGATAGAGTGTTTTTATACACATCCGTAAACATCCTGTGTTATTTAATGTTTAGTTTAGTACGTCCTATGTTATTTCATGTTTAGTTTAGTCTATATGGATGTATGTAGCTTATGAGTTAACTCGTTGCGTATGTAGGGTGTAACTAGAGATGTTCTTTTCAAGTCTAATCTTCTCCCAACTCCCTGTCCCGTAGCTGATAGGACGACAGATCGCTGCTGTATGAGATGAGCGTATGCTGCGCGCTTTGGCTGCAGCTGCTTTCCCGCGAGATGTTTTTACCTTATTTTAGCCTTTTTAACTTCTTTTAGCTTTTTTTATGGTTCACGAACCCCTGAGAATGCCAGACATTCACCAAACGAACGTTGGCTATCGATCCATCTCATGATTCCGGTCGCTTATCCGGATCACAGACGAAGCCGCGTTATCATCTCCACCCACCTGTTCCCGCTGCCGAGGGCTAACCTGGCCGTTGCCTCTCTCTCGGTGTTGCTGGTGAATATCATGTTGCTTCTCCATCGACCTGTTGGACGGCTACAGTACTCGGCGGCGGAGCTGCTGAAGTTCCGCTCCCGATAGACGAGCGTGCCACTGGCGATTCTCTGGTTCCCGGAAATCGCTCGTCGCCCTTCCCGGAGGTATATCCACCGCGGATCACGTCGAGGCTTTCACCTCGATGGCTCCAATGATATCACCTCCCTGTGGTCATCCGTCCGCCAGCCGCGCAGAAGGAGCAGCCGCTCGGTCGATCACCGTATGTTAGCCGGCCTGGCTAGGTCGGCTAATGTGCCTCGTAGTGGGGACGCCACCAGCGTCAACTTTGGCCTCCTCAACGTCCGCTCGCTTACGGGAAAGGGGTGTCTTATCCAAGACATTCTAATTGACTGTAAGCTTGACTTTTTTTGTATAAATGAGACTTGGCAAATGGCGGGAGACTTCTCCGAGCTCAATGACGCGACTCCGCCAGGCTTTGTTTACATTTCTAAGCCCCGCCTCTCAGGCCGCGGAGGTGGTCTCGCGATAATTTACCGCAAGAACTGGAAAATCCTTCAAGTTTCACTCCAGGAAACCCTATCTTTTGAATGCCTTGCATGTAAAATTCCTGGACCCTCACCCGCTATCATAGCCACTGTATACCGTGCACCAAAACCACATTGTGACTTTCTAAAAGAATTCTCTGAATTCCTCACACACCTCTCCACCCTGTCACCTAATGTGATTATTCTTGGGGACTTCAACATCCACATGGACAATTCCACTCTTCCCCTCACTAAAGACTTCACCTCCTCACTTGACAGCTTTGGTCTGCATCAATTCTCAGACTTCCCCACCCACATAAAAGGCCACACCCTGGACTTCATTTGCATGTCTGGCCTTATCCCAAAGAATTGCACGGCTAATGAACTTCCTATAACAGACCATTTCCTGGTTTCATTCAATGTTTGTTGGATGACACCCAACACTACCTCTCCAGCAAACCCGACACCTCTTTTCCACCTTCATCCCTCTCACTTTGCCTCTCAGAAATTAAATCCTGGCTTTCCCATAACTTTCTCAAGCTTAACAGTGAAAAAACTGAACTTCTCCTTGACGGTACCAAATCCACCCTCCACAAAACTAACAGTTTCTCTCTCACCATTGAAAGTTCAAACGTGCCCCCCCCCCTCAGGTAAAGAGCCTGGGTGTCATCCTCGATAGCTCACTATCTTTTCAGTCCCATATAAATAACATAACTCGGTCTGCTTATTTCCACCTCCGTAATATTAACCGTCTCCGCCCCTCGCTCACCCCTCACTCCGCTGCTATCCTTATCCACAGTCTTGTCACCTCCCGCATCGATTATTGCAACTCACTTCTCTTCGGTATCACTCAGAAATTTCTCCATAAACTCCAACTCGTCCAAAATTCTTCAGCCCGGATCATCACTAGAACCCCCTCCTTTCACCACATCACCCCTGTCCTCCAGCAACTCCACTGGCTACCTGTTAAACATCGTATCAAATTCAAAATACTTCTGTTTACATTCAAAGCCATCCATAACCTTGCCCCTCCCTATCTTTCTGACCTGCTTCAAATCTCTGTTCCCTCTCGGTCCCTCAGATCCTCATCCTCCCTTCACATCTATGTGCCCTCTGCCCGTCTCACCACGATGGGATGCAGAGCTTTCAGCCGCTCTGCTCCCAAACTCTGGAATTCACTTCCACCCAACATCCGTAATATTGACTCCCTCTCTATTTTCAAGTCCCACCTCAAGACCCATTTGCTTAAAATTGCTTTCAATGTCTAGTTCATTCTGCTATTTTATTATGTATCATTTTACTTATGGTTTTATTGTTATGTGCTTTGTTTTATTTGTTTTTATTGTAAAGTGTCCTTGGGTGTTTTGAAAGGCGCTTGAAATTAAATGTATTATTATTATTATAACTAGGTTGAAGGGGCGGGCTTTGTGCTCTTGGCTCCCCGCACCGACTAGAGATGTTCTTCTATTGTTTTTACGAGAATAAAGTAGTCTTTTCTGTTCACCATCTATCATCCCCGCTGGCATTTCATCATAAAACTCAATTGAACTCCGAACCAGAAGAGATACAGGAATTAGATTCCAACAACCTATATCTCATGTGTTGTTAAAAATGCAGGAATCTGCAAAAGTGATTTTAAAAGGTATTATCACATAATTTTGTCCAGAAGACAAGGCTATGAAGGCGGCCTTTTTTACGGCAAGGATTTGTGCAAGACTGCATGTAATATGAATTGCGTTTTGTCGAGGGTCTTACCAAAGATATTTGTAGAATGTCCTTTCTTGGCGAGGGGCTTGAGCTCATTGTGACCCCAGCCGTATTGACGGTAACTGTCCCATGCATGCTTCATCATCTGAAATGTCAAAGGCACAAAGAACATTGGATGAGGTCAGAAATTTTAAAATTTGTGCCATGATTGTCATGGAGTTTTATACAACAAAATGTGTTATTTGTCAATTATCTTCACAATGGAAATTGGAAAGTGACAACGTTGACATCTGATGAAGTTTTCAATATATCTTGACTGTACCACATTTTTTGTCCCAACCTTACTGTGGCGTTTTGGAGTTGGACATTCTTCCGATCCATCAATAAATTCTGACAATAGAAATTGCGTCACGATACAACTATTGATCGTTGAGATGCTAAAGGAAAACAAACAATATATCAAAAGATCGATGAAACAAAAAGAAAATGTCAGCGAATAACCAATAATAACACCAAATGTTTTTGAAAATTAAAATCAACGATGGCTGAGCATAAATTGGATCAATCTCCAATCAATCTTCCCAAGATAAAAACTGCATTTTGATAATAACATGGTATCTCATCTGAGGACTTTATAGTTGACCACTAAATCATTCAGTATGCCATGTGAGAAAAATTTTCATGAAAGTTAACATCTATATTTTGTTAGGTTTGAATGAATAAGTCAAACACTGAACGGGGAAGTATGAAACATAGACACTCTAACAGTCAAGTAAATTCACACCCACTGTTGTATGACAACATCTATCCTTGGGTCTTCAGTAAGCCATTACTGAAAATGCTGGCACGTAATTACTGAATGACATGCCAGCAGCCATTACTTTTTGTTATGCATCTGTAACCGGCCTCAGGCCTAGGGGATACCTGAGTCGGTTCAAACGCGTCACAGGCAGGTAGCACTATGAACGACGAGGAAAGACGACACGAGACAACCGTGTTAATCAGCTTCACACAACGGCATTTATGACCACTCATCAAAACATCAATTCAGCAATTTCAATATCAGAATACATTCATGTGTAGATCTATACATTCAACATCTATACATTGTATATATCCTCCACATTCGCACATGCGTATGCACGTCTGCCCGCTCGTGTGTGTTGTACTGGGAACTACAATTGACATCCAAAAATCCAAATTCATCAAAGCCACAAAATATTCATCAAAGCCACAAACAAGGTTTCATATCTAGCATCGCCCAATAAGTCCCCAATTACTTTAACATCTTGAGAATGTCGAACACTTATTATTTTGAATACCTGTGAACGACGAGGAAAGACGACACGAGACAACCGTGTTAATCAGCTTCACACAACGGCATTTATGACAACTGCGCATGCGTGAGCTGAGCCTACATCGCCTTCCTCTGTTCCATTCACAGGCGCGTAGCGCCCTCTCCTGACTTGGTAGTCTAATCGACTAACATACAATAACAGAGGTCGTTTCTAACCCCCTCCACTCTCCCCTGTTTTAAAAGATGTCCCCCGACATCTTGACTATACCAACAAGTAGTCAAGTACCAGTAGAAGCACAGTCATCTGTCTGGTCTCCGTAGGGTGGTGTCAATCACCTTCTACTGCAACTACATTCAAGTCCATACCGTCGGGGTAGAGTAGCAATAGTGTTCAGGTCGCACTAGATAATGAGTCGTGGGGTAAGGCATGCAAGTATACAACACATTTACCCCAGGTCTCCAAGCCTGGTATGATGGATGACCCAAGTGTTCATATGTAAATATCTCTCTGGGTCTTAGAGTACGAGTAGACCTTCATGGCAGCGATTCCATTCCACTTTGTGACGCGGTGTCCGATTCCACCAACTCCGCCGGCGCTCCTGCATCACCCTCATTATCATCCATTACAAGTTGTTCCGGGCTTCCCGCATCACCCTCATTATCATCCATTACAAGTTGTTCCGGGCTTCCCTCAGCAGGCAGGCTGTCAGCTGGTGTTGGTTTTGGTAATGATGCTGGTACGACCAGTGGAAACGCTTCCTCTAGCTGCTGCCCATCCTCTGGTTCCGTAGTTTGTGCCTGGGGGTGGAATTCTGATGCCACAGCTCTTAAATTGTGCGGTTGAGGTTGAGACACCTGATGACTGCCTGTCCTCCTTGTATACACAGGTAACCGTCGGAGATTGTATGAACATCCCTCCTCTTCATCTGAATATCCAGACTCCTGCCCAACTGCTTCCCTGCTATAAGCCTGTCTGTCTAGCTGTTTTTTCTGCTTCTTTGCCTGTCTGTCTAGCTGTTTTTCCTGTTTATTTGGCTGTTCAACTGGCAAATCATTGACAGACATTAGGAGATTACGGTGCAACACACGGGTAGTTTTGTCTCCGTTTTCTGCCTGAACCTTGTACACTGGTCCATCTCCCACTCTTTCAGTGACCCTGTGGACTTTTTCCTCCCAGTAAGCCCGGAGCTTGCCAGGTCCACCCCTCTCAGATAGGTTCCTGACAAGTACACAATCCCCTGGCTGGAGTGCAATGCCTTTAACACCACGGTCATAGTATGTCTTCCTTTTTTCAGAGCTCTTTTGACTGTTCTCGGAGGCAATTCTGTAAGCATCTTGCATTCGACAGGCCCACTTACGTGCATATTCCTGTCGGCTTTTTACTTCTTCGTCCGCTGTCAGACCAAAAACTAAGTCGATGGGCAACCGGGGAGACCTTCCACAGAGGAGGAAGAACGGTGAATAGCCAGTGGACTCATGTCTTGTACAGTTGTACGCATGAACTACATGAGGCAAATAGTCTTTCCACTCCGCTTTCCTTTCTTCTTGGAGAGTGCGTAGCATCTGTAACAATGTTCTATTCAGACGTTCTACAGGGTTGCTCTGCGGATGGTGTGGGGTGGTTCGGGAATGCGCAATGCCAGACAACTGATGAAGCCGCTGGAATAGACTGTTTCAAACTCCCGACCTTGATCATGATGTAGTCTCTCTGGATAAGAGAACCGTGGAATAAAATCACTAAAGATTTTCTCAGCAGCAACCTTGCCTGACTTACTCTTAGTCGGGTAGGCTTGTGCAAAACGAGTAAAGTGGTCTACCAGGACTAGAATATACTCATAGCCTCCTTTACTTGGCTCCAGATGGAGATAATCAATCGAAATGAGCTCAAATAGGGCACTAGTAGTGATGTTGCCCATGGGTGCTTTTTTCGGAATGGTGGGGCGTTTCTGTTTAATGCAGGAACACTGGCGAATGACGTAGTTTTCTATTTCGTGCTGCATGAATGGCCAATAGAATCTCTGCCTTGCAAGGTTGATCACCTTGTCAGCTCCAACATGACCCATGTCATCATGCAGGTGTTTAAGCACCGTCGACTTCAGCTTACTAGGGAGAACGAGCTGTTTCCATTTCCCCGCCTGTCTGTATAAAATCCCCTTGTCCAGTTTCAGTCTATTCCATTCGTGTACTAGTCTCCTTGCCTCTGGTCCCATTTGTCTTTTATCTTTGTCATTGGGGTTCCATCCCCTCCTCTTCAGTGTCATTACCTCAGAGATTGACGCATCCTCTTCCTGAGCAGCTCTGATATCATCTGGAGTGATAACGGGGACTGTCACCGGAAGAAAATCCTCACCATCAGAGGTGAGTTGCAACGCCGCCATCCATGGCACATCCTCCTCAGCCACAGCCTTGTCCCCCTGCCATATGGTGGAAACCACGTCTGGGGGCAAAGTTTCAGTGTACTCCTCTGTGTGTCCCTCCAGCTTAACTGGATAACGCGACAGTGTGTCAGCATCAGCATTCGCCTTGCCTGGCCTGTACTTTATTGTGAAGTGGAAATCTGCCAATTCACCCACCCAGCGATGTCCGGCAGCATTGAGTTTGGCCGTGCTTAGAACGTACGCGAGAGGGTTATTGTCCGTGTACACAGTGAATGTGGGTGCATAGTAGAGATAATCTCGAAATTTGTCACAGATTGCCCACTTCAACGCCAGAAACTCAAGCTTTCCAGAATGGAGATGCTAATTTTTCTCTGAAGGTGAGAGTGTTCTGGATCCATAAGCAACAACGCGAAGTTTATCTCCCAGCTGCTGATAAAGCACAGCCCCCAGACCTTCATTGGATGCGTCCGTACTTAACACAAAGGGCAGATTAAAGTCTGGGTAGGCTAAAATAGGTGGACCAGTCAATACATCTACCAGGCGGGAGACCACAGCACTGTGTTCGGGGCCCCACTGAACAGGGTTACCAGAGGGAAGCTGGCCTAACTTGGTGACTTTCCTTTGGCGTGCAGCGGTGTTGTGAACTGGCCTCTGGTCAGGCTGAGTGGCCCCCTCTACCAGTTTAAACAGCGGCCGTGCAATCCTGGCAAAGTCCTGTACGAAGGATCTATAGTAGCCCAAGAACCCCAATAGCGCTCTGACTTCCCCTACATTGCGTGGTTCTCTCTCTTTTAACTGCAAAACGGCTTTCAGGTCTTTAGGGTCTATGCGGACACCATCACTTGACACAAGCCGACCCAAGTACCTCACTTGTCGTCTGAACAGTTCACATTTATTCGGACGTAGCTTTATGCCATGCTCCCGCAGCCGGTTAAGCACTTTCCTCAGGTCCTCTACGTGTTCATGAAATGATTTTGAAAAGCAGAGCACGTCATCCAGATAAGGAGAGCAGCATTCGTCCCTCAGGCCATCAAGTACGTCCTCCATACATCTTTGAAAGGCTGCTGGCGCATTAGTTAGGCCAAATGGGAGGCGGAGCCACTCGTACAGCCCCCAAGGGGTGCTGAAAGCCGTTAGATGCCTGGAACTGTCATCAACAAAGCCCTGGTGGTAAGCGCTGCCTTGGTCAAGTATTGAGAACCAAGAGTAGCTCCCCAGGTTATCTAGCAGATCTTGAATGCGTGGGAGTGGATGACGATCAGGGACAGTTTTGCGATTTAGCTCCCTAAAGTCAACGCACAGGCGCAAGCTTTTATCTTTTTTTCTAACACAGACGACAGGAGATGAGTATGCTGAAGTGGATTTTCTTATCCAACCATGGTGAAGTAGGTTTTGCACATAGTCTTTCACCTCTTGATAAAGAGGTTTTGGAATGGCATTGTAATGCTTTTGCACCGGCGTGTTGTCAGTGAGTTGGATCTTGAGTTGCAGGTTTGGAATATATCAGCATCACCTCTTGCAAAGACATCTGACTCTTCATACAACATGTCTCTGGCAATCCCCTGTTCTTCCTCTTTAAGATGTGACAAGTCAACCGGAGGATGTCACTTGTCTGTGGTCAGAGCCGCGCAGCTTTGAACGGTGGGACTGTTTAGTGGCTTTGGATTGTCAGAGCACTCCTTAAAGGGCACGACCCCAGTAACTTCCTCAATTGAGCCGAGAACAGTTCTCTGTGGAAGATAAATGTCATGTTTACTAACATTCTGAATGGGAATTTTTACCATTTTTGTCGGCCCACTGGGTACATGTACTAACGAGGAGACCGGCTCTAGCCCCTCAGGGCAGCTGTTCTCTATACTGGGCTCTCTTACTCTGCACTTCACCTCCCATACCTTGCCCGCAGGAATAATGAGTCCCTTCTTCCCAACACACACAGGGTACTGGAGGAATGTCTGATCAGGGCCCGATTTCTGAAGCACAGAAATCAAGGTCTCTACTGTGCGTTCACTGACACTCATGGCTTCTTTCAGTATGGCTCCAATGTCCACCTGTTCATTATTCTCTTTGATCATTTCTGCAATCACATTGCTTCCTAAGAGAGGACAATTCACACAACTCGTACTGATTAGTATGGGCACTTGTATGTCAGCATGTCCATGGCTTCCACTCCGTATCTGCAACCCCACATTTACCCATCCATCAAAGGGAACCGCTGCGCCATTCGCTGCAGATACCCCAAACGGTTGGTCCGGAAATAGGGATGAAAGCGGCTGAATGGTTACGTTGGGCAGTGCTTCCTCTACCCACGCCCTACTCACCACGGTCACTTGAGACCCTGAGTCAAGCAGCATTTGGAGTGGGACCCCATTGAGTGCACATGAGACCATACATCGCTTGCCAATTAGTTGTGCTACATGTTTTTTTGATGTTGACTGACACTGCGTCGTCAGACTTATGGATGTTACTGGTTCAACCAAGTTGCTTTGTAGTGGAGGCTTATAATTGGCATTGATCACTGGAAGCCTCACTCCAGTGACCTTTCCCCGTTTCCCAGTGCCTTTCTTCGCAGACAGCCCACAGCTCTATGTCCTTCCTGACCACAAATGAAATAGTGAGGGCAGCTCTTAATGTTCTTCCGCACACAGGCCTGACACCTGCCCCTAGTCTCATTCGTTGGTGTCTGGGGTCGCGTCGAGGATCGAGTCAGGGACAGACCTGGATCTACCTGAGGCGCCGATTCGGTAGGTTTAACAACTTGGGCAAAGTGTTTGGTCAGTGCGGTCACTTGTGCAGTCAGCTCGAGAATGGCAGCACGGTTAGCCTGTAATTCAGAGTCAACTTTGGTCTGGTTAATCTGGTCAGTTTGATTAGTTTGAGCTGCATGGACATTCACAGATCGATTTTTAGTCACAGTACTGAGGCGTTTCACCCTCTCAGCTTCTTCACTTGTGGACTTGGTAAGTTGTTCTAACAGGACATCATCACGAACCTGTAAATCGGTAAGGAATGGTTTGAGATCACATCTGACATGATAATTCTTCTCATTTAGCCCTTGATAGAGTGTGTGCAGAAATGTACCTTGGACAAGTTTTTGATCATAACCAAAATCTGCACCTGGTTGTTGTGACTCAAACATAATTCTTTGCTTCAAACCCATCAGTCTATATAAAAATTGCTGTGGGGACTCACCGTCTCGCTGCTGAGCGGTACTGAGTTCGTTGAAGAGCTCAGAGCTGCTCTTATCTCTGATATGTGATCGTAAAATTGTTTTTAACTGTGACATTGTAAGACCCTCTGTATCACTTAGCATGTCTCGGAATGTTCCAGGTTTAGTTATCTTCGACACAGTGCGGATAACCTCAGACTCGCTAAACCCTTCTTGTAGTCCCTCATCCATTTGTCTACACAGGCTACGGTATGACAGTTCAGACCCGGTGTCAGAAATCTGACCACCATAAATTTTGAACTCCCTCCGTGGAAACAGAGCAGCTACATCTGTGTACTTCACCACCTGCTCCCCCATACCGGAGGATAAGCCGGCATGTTCAGGAGGAGCACCACCCGAACTGTTGGAGATGACGACGTTCCTGACCGGTGTGGGGATGTCTCTTGGTGGAAGAGGTGGGACCTCAACTCCTCCTCTCAGATCAGCTCCTTCCCCAGTAGGTTCCTCCGGGACATCTAGGAGCTCGCTGATCATGTCATCGAGGTGAAGGAGTTGAGACATGCCTTCATCTTCTATGTGTCTTAATTTGTCACCTCTGATGTAGTCAATAATCACATCAAACAGTTCTGGTTCACTAAGGCCCGCAAGGTCCTCAGTATCACTCTCATCCACTGCGCTGGCAACAGTTAGTAGCTGATTGACATTCAAAGCTAATAGTCTCTTTTGGATCTTGAAAATCAATACCCGTCGTGGAGTTGTGGGAGCCATCGTTAGCCCCTGAAGCCTCTACTCTCTGGAGAACGGACAGCACTACAGTCTTCCCTGAAGCTTTAGGCACAGGTTCTCTTCGTAGCAGCTCCCACTCTGCCCACGATCCCGGACGAGCCCCCAATTGTAACCGGCCTCAGGCCTAGGGGATACCTGAGTCGGTTCTAACGCGTCACAGGCAGGTAGCACTGTGAACGACGAGGAAAGACGACACGAGACAACCGTGTTAATCAGCTTCACACAACGGCATTTATGACCACTCATCAAAACATCAATTCAGCAATTTCAATATCAGAATACATTCATGTGTAGATCTATACATTCAACATCTATACATTGTATATATCCTCCACATTCGCACATGCTTATGCACGTCTGCCCGCTCGTGTGTGTTGTACTGGGAACTACAATTGACATCCAAAAATCCAAATTCATCAAAGCCACAAAATATTCATCAAAGCCACAAACAAGGTTTCATATCTAGCATCGCCCAATAAGTCCCCAATTACTTTAACATCTTGAGAATGTCTAACACTTATTATTTTGAATACCTGTGAACGACGAGGAAAGACGACACGAGACAACCGTGTTAATCAGCTTCACACAACGGCATTTATGACAACTGCGCATGCGTGAGCTGAGCCTACATCGCCTTCCTCTGTTCCATTTCAATATCAGAATACATTCATGTGTAGATCTATACATTCAACATCTATACATCTATACATTGTATATATCCTCCACATTCGCACATGCTTATGCACGTCTGCCCGCTCGTGTGTGTTGTACTGGGAACTACAATTGACATCCAAAAATCCAAATTCATCAAAGCCACAAAATATTCATCAAAGCCACAAACAAGGTTTCATATCTAGCATCGCCCAATAAGTCCCCAATTACTTTAACATCTTGAGAATGTCTAACACTTATTATTTTGAATACCTGTGAACGACGAGGAAAGACGACACGAGACAACCGTGTTAATCAGCTTCACACAACGGCATTTATGACAACTGCGCATGCGTGAGCTGAGCCTACATCGCCTTCCTCTGTTCCATTCACAGGCGCGTAGCGCCCTCTCCTGACTTGGTAGTCTAATCGACTAACATACAATAACAGAGGTCGTTTCTAACCCCCTACACATCACATCCTCCTGAGAGCCTCAACTGGGAAGAGGCATTTCCTCCCCCCTCCCATATACGCTACGCAGCCAATCGCAAGTGAGCTCGGCGGATGGCCATGAACTCGTTGGGAACACGTCAGCATAGCCGTGCGCTGATTGGTCAGCCTTGGTATCCGTCATGTAAACATCCAGTCCTTGAAACCTCCAGAGTGTGTGTGTGTGTGCGTGCGTGCGTGCGTGCGTGCGTGTGTGTGTGTGTGTGTGTGTGTGTGTGTGTGTGTGTGTGTGTGTGTGTGTGTGTGTGTGTGCCTGTGCGTCAAGCATAGAGGAGACCCCCGGAAAAAGGTACGCAATACAAAACCTAATTTACAGCATCTCTGTCCGAACATTTTCGACATACCCGCAAAAGTGTTCTTATGTACCGTTGTTCGCAACACGAATGCTTGTATATCGGGGAGCGTCTGCATTGTAATGTCAACATTGTCAACCGGGAATGTCTGAATCCGTTTTAAAAAATATATAGGCATTAATAGTTAGACTACTTTATTACATTAATGATTGATTAATAAAAACAAAGGTTTTGGATTTACTCACCGAAACATCACGGATTAAATAAACTTTTGTGAAAGAAACATCGTACCCTACAGACTGCTGTGTTTTTCCAACAATAAATTGTGGATTATTCCCGACATAAAGGCCATCCTGAAGGAAGAGAAAAGTGCTTTCGTTTCAGAGAGGAGATGAAGGCCGTGCAGATCCAACAGAAGAGAAAGATCAGTGTTGGATTAAAATGGAGGAGCAGGTGCAAACCAGCAATGCCACTGGTGTCTGGATGGGCCTGAAAAACATCTCAGGCCACAAAAGCCCAGTGACTTTGAATGAGAAAGACAAGGACTGGGCAGATGAACTAAACTGCTTTTTCAATTGGTTTGGCCAGATGTCTGTCGCCCCCACCGCACCGTCAACTCCACCTGTAGCTGCACCTGCACCGACTCTCACTGTATATATATATATATATATATATATATATATATGGTTAGTATAGATTTTGCTTTTTGAATCTTGCTGTGACGATGACCATTTTGTGTTTGGAAGCCTTTTACTAAGTGAGTTACTTGTTCTGTAGCCACAAAGGGACATAAGTCTTCTTGTGCCGGTCCCAAGCCCGGATAAATACAGTGGGTTGTGTCAGGAAAGGCATCCGACGTAAAAGCTCGGCCAAAACAAACCTGCGGATCAAACCCCTAAAGGTGGAGGACACTGATTTGCTGTGGCAACCCACTTGAAGGGAAAAGCCGAAATGAAAAGAAGATAAGATACATCAGGATGTCATTCGGGCTGGAGAAATGTAGTCGGATTGGTGACCAAGAGGGGCAAGGTAGTCCACACTGAAGGGGTCCACTCCTTGAAGGAACAATAGCAGACATTGAAAACAGCTACAAGTACCTCGGTATACCACAGGCCAATGGCAACCTCGAACTAGCAACAAGTCAAAGTCAAAGTCAAAAGCCAAAGTGAGCTTTATTGTCATATATGCAAATATGCATATAATATAACAAGGAAAGCGGCTACGACCAAATACCTCCAGCGGGTGAGGAAAGTACTAAGAAGCCAGCTCAATGGAAAGAACAAGACCCGGGCAATAAACAGCTATGCCCTGCCAGTGATCAGATACCCTGCAGGAATAATAAGGTGGCAAAAGGAAGAGATTCAGACCACGGATGTGGCTAGGCTACATGACGAGGACGCCAAGAAGGGTGAGGCCTAGAGACTCTTGTAAAAGAACTCCGTCTTCAGTTTTACCTCAGAAGAGACTTTATTTGGATTTAAGTATCAGAAGAGACTTTATTTGGATTTAAGTAGCAGAAGAGACTTCCAATACTGAAGTATTGGAAGAGACACTATTCAAACCTTTGTTGCTAGTGAATTCCCCCTGGAACCCTGATTAAAACATTTTGTTTGTATCCAAACCGGTCGTCCATTGCACTTCTTGTCCTGTCCCGCTGAGAGCTAGCCTCTCATGATATCACAATAGATAGATAGATCGATCGATCGATCGATCGATCGATATATATATATATATATATATATATATATATATATATATATATATATATATATATAGGGCGGCCCGGTAGTCGAGTGGTTAGCACACCGGCTTCACAGTGCGGTGGTCGCCGGTTCGCGTCCCGGTCCGGCCGCCCTGTCTGGAGTTTGCATGTTCTCCCCGGACCCGCGCGGGTCCTCCGGTTTCCTCCCACACTCCAAAAACATGCATGGCAGGCAGATTGACCACTCCAAATTGTCCCTAGGTGTGAGTGTGAGAGTGACTGTTGTACGTCTTTGTGTGCCCTGCGATTGGCTTGCAGCCAATCCAGGGTGTCCCCCGCCTCGTGCCCGAAGACAGCTGAGATAGGCTCCAGCAACCCCCGCGACCGAAATGAGGAATTAGCGGTACGGAAAAATATATATATATATATATATATATATATATATATATATATATATATATAGAGAGAGAGAGAGAGAGAGAGAGAGAGAGAGAGAGAGAGAGAGAGAGAGAGAGAGAGAGAGAGAGAGAGAGAGAGAGAGAGAGAGAGAGAGAGAGAGAGAGAGAGAGAGAGAGAGAGAGAGAGAGAGAGAGAGAGAGATAGAGAGAGAGAGAGAGAGAGAGAGAGAGAGAGAGAGAGAGAGAGAGAGAGAGAGAAAGATCGACAGATTTAGAGAGATAGATAGACAGAGAGAGATAGACAGAGAGAGAGATAGATAGATAGATAGATAGATAGATAGAGAGAGAGATAGATAGATAGATAGATAGATAGATAGATAGATAGATAGATAGATAGATAGATAGATAGATAGATAGAGATAGAGAGAGATAAAATAGAGAGAGAGAGAGAGAGAGATACCGAGATAGAGATATTAAGAGATAGAGAGAGAAAGATAGAGATAGAGAAAGATAGGGATAGAGAGAGATAGAGATAGAGAGAGATAAAAGAGATATAGAGATAGAGATAGAGAGAGATAGAGATAGAGATACACACAGATAGATAGAGATACAGAGAGATAGAGATAGAGAGAGAGGGAGAGAGGGAGATAGAGAGATAGACAGAGATAGAGAGATAGATATAGATAGACAGAGATAGAGAGATAGACAGAGAGAGATAGAGAGAGTAGATAGAGATAGATAGATAGATATAGACAGATAGGGATAGCTAAAGATAGAGATAGAGAGACATAGAGATAGAGAAAGATAAAATAGAGATAGAGAGATAGAGATAGATAGATAGATAGATAGATAGATAGATAGATAGATAGATAGATAGATAGATAGATAGATAGATAGATAGATAGATAGATAGAGATAGACAGAGATAGATAGAGATAGACAGAGAGAGATAGATAGATAGACAGAGACAGAGATAGATAGATAGACAGAGACAGATATAGATAGATAGATAGAGAGAGAGAGAGAGAGAGAGAGGGGGGGGGTGGATAGATAGATAGATAGATAGATAGATAGATAGATAGATAGATAGATAGATAGATAGATAGATAGATAGATAGATAGATAGAAAAAAATAGAGATAGAGAGATAGAGATAGAGAGAGATAGAGAGAGAGATACCGAGATAGAGATAGTAAGAGATAGAGAGAGAGAAAGAGATAGAGAAAGATGGAGAGATAGAGATATAGTGAGATAGGGATAGATAGATAGATAGATAGATAGATAGATAGATAGATAGATAGATAGATAGATAGATAGATAGATAGATAGATAGATAGATAGATAGATAGATAGATAGATAGATATAGAGAGATAGAGATAGAGAGATATATAGATAGACAGATATAGAGAGATAGAGAGATAGACAGAGAGAGATAGACAGAGATAGACAGAGATAGATAGACAGAGAGAGAGAGAGAGAGAGAGAGAGAGAGAGAGAGAGAGAGAGAGAGAGAGAGAGAGAGAGAGAGAGAGAGAGAGATAGATTGTTGTGTAAAAAGGAAATCACATGCTAAACTTGGCTTTACATGCAGTACAGATTTGAAAGGGTTAATCCGATCAGCCGGTGAGTGGGTGTGGCTGTGTAGTTAAATGCTGTCTGAACCAGGTGGCTCTTGTTAGCCAAGGGAGACACGCCGCCGGTTTATGACCTACTTCACTGCTCGTCTACCAAACAAAAAGGAACCAATGTATTCAAAACTCAATCAACAATAAATAACGAGAGTGAGTTGAGTTGTATCAGTGTGTCTGTCTGGGATCCCTTTCGGTGGGAAAACGTAAATTGACCGAACAGTCATAAACCGCCGCTCACTGCACCGGACTGGTGCAGCAGCAGCTTGCTCACCTGAAAGGCACAGCCAACCCAGCCCTGGCCGACCTAACACTCCAGTGACTGACTGGAGCCGACCTGGAACTGCTGGTTAAGCTTAACCCCAAGCTCCCAACTGTGCCACCCGGTACAGTCGTCTGTAACTGGGTTTCAGAACCCAAAGCCAAATTCAATCAATTCATCTTTTGAAATTCCTGTTGATCTGGGGCAAAGGAGCCAATTGCGCCAATAAAGTGGAACAAAGCCCCTCAACAAGGGCCCCACTGGTCAAACAGTCGGCTCTCCAGTCAACAGAAACGGAATTGAGATGGATGACTTGAAAAAACTCAAGAGTGCACAGTCAAAAGCACAGGCCTCATTCACCAGAAAAGGAAATGCTTTGACGACTTATGTGGCGGCTGGACTCCTAGACCCAAGTGATGTTCCAAATGAATGGAGGAGCTTCAAGATGGACTTCTCTAAAGTTGTTGATGCCGGGCTTGAGTATGCCAACGCCCTAAGAGAATCAAACGATGAAACGGTCAGAGAGTCTGCAGTGGAGATCGACAGGCTGACCGCTGAGTGCGAGGCAGTTCCTTGAGGTGAAACGAGCCACACAAGAAGCCTTTTGGAATGGATATGTCAATGACATGTTCTCTGCCCAGTCTAAAATCGCTGAGTCTGCAGTTACTCAGGCTGACTCAGCCCTCAGCAACCAATCAAGGACCGCAGGCTGAGGAATAAAGGCCTAGACAGAGAAGGTAAAAAAGGAACTTGTTCTCTCCAGCTGTGGTTCCGCAGATGACGTGTTCAGACTGCTGGATAACAAGTATGGGAACAAGCAGAAGATTGTCTGGCTAATCACAAATGAAGTCCAGGCTCTTCCCTCTCTTAAAGGCAACAACCCCAGGAAAACCATTGAACTGATTCAGACTGTGGAAAGAACGCTTTGCAGCCTTCAGACCCTTGGAGAAGAGGATGCCGTCAAGAATCGGGTGGTCTGCCAGTCTCTGGAGAGCAAGCTTCCCAGCACACTGAAAAGGAAGTGGAAGAATTGGACCAATTAGAGACCACCTCCTTAGAAAAAGATGCAGTGGAGAAAAGTTCACCAGTCGTGAAAGTGAAGAAAGCCTCCACAAAATCTGCTGCAGGTCAAAAGGACGATCCGACTAGCTGCACTGTGTGTGGCGACAATGCGCATGCTGGCAGGCTACTTTTGTGCAAAACCTTCAAGGAACAAGACCTTGCTGGAAAAAAAGGCTCATCTGAAGAAGATTGGGTCATGCTTCAAATGCTTGCGGCCTCACACCAAGGATAGAAAAAGTTGTACCTCCAAATTCCTCTGCACAAAACCAGTCTGTCGGGAAGCAGGGGTTTCGGACCACAACTATCTCCTCTACCCCAAGCCACCATCACCAAAAAGAGACGAATGTGAGAATCACAGCAGCAAACAAGCTGGAGAAAAGAGTATTGGCTTGACTAAGAGGCAGGAGGAGTTTCTGGCGGAACTCACACCAGAACAAAGAGAAAAGTGCAAGAAGGTATTCTCTAACAAAGTCTCATCAACTGTATGCACCAAGGCTGGAGATGGACTGAAGGAATACCCAGTAGTGATGATGCTGCTGAAAGCAACAACAAACTCAGGCTGTCTAATTGGCACCCTCATCGACCTCGCTTCTGATACGAACTACATTACTTATGAAGCAGCCAACCGCCTTGGTCTGTCAGGTGAGAACATTAAGCTGATCATCCATGGGGTTGGGGACATGAGTAAGACAGTTGTGAAAAAGAAATATTCCCTCCGCCTGAGAGTGAAAACCCCCGAGGGAAAAGTGGATGAACATAAGATTCTCTGCTATGGCCTACATAACATTGCTGAGGTGAACCAGCCTGTCTCACCCAGGCAATTGCAAAAATTCTTCCCTGACGTTGCCGCTGATGAACTAGTACGGCCAAAGAAAATAGACCTCCTGATCAGTCACCGCGAGGGTCGACTTGTTCCCCAGCCAACCAAGATTGTGGGGGACCTCGTGCTCTGGGATGGCCCACTGGGCAAGACTGTTGGAGGAACCCACCCCAACCTGATTGAGGGTATCGACTTGGCTGTGTACCGCTCGGACACTCACTTCGTAAGAAGTATGAGATCTGCCTCAATGGGATGTAAAGAGACAGTCTTTGTTCAAACCGCGGAGGAGAGAGCACTTGCCCAAAGCCTCACAGCTACAAACAAGGAGGTCCTCGAATGGTTCAAGTGGTACAGCATTGGAGCATCGCGTATTCCCCTATGTGGTGGCTGCAAGTGCGGCAAGTGTTCCCCAGGAGGGGAGGAAATGACCTTCAGGGTAGAAAGGGACCTGGAGAAGATAAAGGACTGCCTCACTTGCGTGTTGGCTGACAAACACAGTGATTCCCCCCACTGGGACGCCGCGTATCCTTGGAAGGGTGACCCGGCAACACTGCCAGACAACCGTCAAGCAGTTGAGGCGACCTTCAGGAACACTGAGAGAGGTCTGGAGAAGAAACCTGTATGGAAAGCCGAACACAAAAAACAAATTCAAGAAATAGTTGCCAGAGGAGCTGCTGTCAAACTCTCTGAGGAAATCAATAGCTGGACTGGACCAAAACGGTATAGAAGTCATCTGGTTGCACCTGATCCTCACTCCACTTCAACCCCTGTGTGAATAGTGTAGAAAAATAGCCAAGAATTCCGAGGGATGAGAACCAACAATCTCCTGTATAAGGGTCCCGATGTTCTCAACCCAATATGGGGAGTGTTTCTGAGCTTCAGGATTGGACAACACGCTGCACCTGGAGATGTCAAACGAATGTATAACTCAGTGTGGCTGAAGGAAAACGAAGCCCACCTACACCGCTTTCTCTCGAGAGACCACCCAGAAGATGAAATGGAGGTTTTCGCAGTTGTCAGGGTAAACATCGGTGACAAACCAGCTGGTTGTGTCGCCCAAGTCGCCATGAGGGAAACCGCCAACCTTCCCCAGTTCGCTGACATGGTTGAAGGATGCCGCGTTCTAACTGAGGATAGCTACGTGGATGACATCTTGATATCACATAATGAACCCGAAACCCTGCAAAAAAATCACCAGAGGGGTGGAGGACATTCTGAGAGCGGGGGGTTTCTTCCTTAAGCCATGGGTCCTGTCAGCATGGACATGTTCTGGTCAAAATGGTGTGAACTTGCTGGACCAAACCTATTTGTGCGGCCAAAATGGCACCATACGAAGAGGAACGTTGAAGCCGGTGACATTGTGTGGATCGCCGACTGCTCTACGAGGGCTATTCCGGCTTGGACGGATCCAGGCCATCTACCGAGACAAGAAAGGACTTGTTCGAACAGCAGATGTGAGGATATGTGCCGGCCTGCCTGCCCCACTGGCAATCAGGCAACGCAGCACGGACTTGCCGCAGCAAACAACCGTAATCTTACGACGAGACGTCAGGAGACTGGTGGTCCTCCTCCCCATTGAAGACCAGCATGGCCCAGCAAGGCCTGACACTGGTTTCCTTGACTGCCCGTCATTGCCCTCACACCTTCAGGGCTGATAGGTGCAAGCCTAGCGCTGCCACCAGGTCCCACACTTGCACATACACGAAGTAAGAAGATGAAAACACGTACATAACCATACCCTGACAGTACACCCGCTCTGTCAAGGTAGGCGCCGAACATTGACATCATCTCCTTCGTGTGCAGTAAATAAGAATGGACTTTTATCTGATGTGGGGAAAAAAAAAAAAAAAAACATTGTAATATGATTTAATGTTGGGTGACCTCTCTGATTAATCAGTCGGTCAAGTGGGAGGTGTTGTGTAAAAGAGAAATCACATGCTAAACTTGGCTTTACATGCAGTACAGATTTGAAAGGGTAAATCCGATCAGCCGGTGAGTGGGTGTAGCTGTGGAGTTAAATGCTGTCTGAACCAGGTGGCTCTTGTTAGCCAAGGGACACACGCCGCCGGTTTATGACCTACTTCACTGCTCGTCTACCAAACAAAAAGGAACCAATGTATTCAAAACTCAATCGAAAATAAATAACGAGAGTGAGTTGAGTTGTATCAGTGTGTCTCTCTGGGATCCCTTTCGGTGGGAAAACATGAAAACGTAAATTGAACGAACGAACGAACGAACGTACATACATACATACATACATACATACATACATACATACATACATACATACCCACCGACCGACAGACAGACAGACAGACAGAGACAGACAGACAGACAGACAGACAGACAGACAGACAGACAGACAGATAGATAGATAGATAGATAGATAGATAGATAGATAGATAGATAGATAGATAGATAGATGGGGGGAGGGGGAGAGGCCCGTTTTTTTCTCTCTCCGTGCTCCCTCCTCGGCCGACACCGCGATGCCTCCGCGCTCTCCCAAATTAAATCAACTTTCTGTCCAAGACCTGGCTCCCTGATGATTTAACCATCAATCTCCATCAACACCCGTAGAAGCAATGAACCAAGGGCGAACGATCAAAATAACCCAACATTCTGGTGCCGAAACCCGCGCCAGTCGGGTCCGAAGCGGTTGGGGGGTGCCTACCTTGTTTCTGTCGACAAGAGACAAAAGCTACTAGCATTTGGTGGCGTTCCCTCGGCGATGCCTGCTTGTTGACTGAGGCTACGAGAGACAAAGACGTGGTGGAAGCGCCTCTTCATTCTGACCTGAACACACGGTTGTGTTTTCACGGGTGAGTGCCGCTAGCATGCTGCTATGTTGTGTGAATGTGGAATCCTTTGTGGCCAGAAGGATTTCTATGTGCGTAATCCACATATCGAGGGCTTGTAACGCGGGATCTGGATATCACCTGGTTCTGATTCCAGCTTGATTCTGGTTTTAGATGCGGTGGTTTGACCGAGCGGGTCTCCAGACCCGGGCCCCGCTGTATTAATGGGAAATACACGCGACTGATCGATGGTCGAGACATGTCTGGTTACCGCGCCGCTGGCTGACGTAGAGTAAGACCAGTAGGATTCTAATGATAATATTCACAAGGGGTGGATTTTTGGCATTCACTGTGCGCGAGGGCTGATCGATGCTAATATTGGTCGACACATGTCTGGTTACCGCGCCGCTGGCTGACGTAGAGTAAGACCAGTAGAATTCTAATGATAATATTCACAAGGGGTGGGTTTTTGGGATTCACTGTGCGCGAGGGCTGGAAGTGAAATTGGGAAATTGAGTGATTTTTTAATTTTACTCCAGACGCTTAATGTTTTAAATAGCTGCAGCTGGAAGGGTTGTCGACAAGAGACAAAAGCTCCTAGCTTTTGGTGGCGTCTGCTTGTGGGTTGCCCACAAGAGACGAGGGGTCGTTTCCTCGGCGATGCCTGCTTGTTGACTGGAGATATTGTGGATTACCGTAATTTCAATTCATTCACCAACACTAGCACGTGGTCAACAATGCTAGCCGTTGCTACGGGGTTTCCCAGGGACTTTCATTGTCCAGGGGGGCAGAGGGTGGTCGGCTGGAGGAGGGGGGCGTTTGGGGGAGCAGTCTTTGTGTGTGTTCTTGTCTTCCCTTTTCGTGTTTTGTCTTTCGTCTTTTTGTGCATGCATTGTGTGTTTTTATGTATTGTTGTGTATGTACGCGCGTTGTGTAAACTTTGCTAAAAAAAGGGGGGTGGGTGGTCTGCCAGCAAAGATTGCGGACAGACCACCTCCCCATCCTTCTTTCTCTACCCGTAGGAGGGGGGTGGGTGGTCTGCCGGCAAGGAATGCGGACAGACCACCTCCATTCATCCTCTTTCTTTCTCTACCCGTTAGAGAGGGGTAGGGGGTGAATTCACAGCCACATTCTGAGATCTGCAAATTGATTCAATCGCGAATAAGTTAATAAACGAAAATAAAATTAATAAAGGGTCGCGTTAACATTCACAAACATGTGTATAAAAGACATTCTTCCTGCCGAATGTGATTCTTCCTCGAGGCCTCTCTTCTCCACAGAATAGAGGCTGCCTTGTCATTACAAGAGGACTCGACCAGGTGCCATGGAGTCTGCTATCCTGTCTCATCCATGACCTATTCAACCATGTAGCGAGGAGACTTTCACCTGCGCTCGACGTCCTGACATAACACTGTTTCTTTTTTCCATAGCTTTTTGACGAATGCCGTCTACTTGAAACAAAAACTGAATTAAATAGGCAAGCAAATTAGACTGAGTGAGCAAATAAATAAGACAGCGGACAAATGAATAGACAGAAGCCGAACTACAGTGAATTTGTAAAATTATCAGCGTTAAAATTGTGCCACATTGTTCTCAAGAGCGATTTGAACATTGTCCGTTTGCATTTTAGAGTTATTTATGACTGCTGGAATCTGTTTGGGGCCCGCTGTGTGTCAAAAACTGGGGGATGGTGTTTAAGCAGTGAGACCATTGCATTCCTCAGGATAACAATCGTGTATATTTTTGCTCGTTTTTTCCTCTATCATGGTTCAATTGAGGAAATAAGGATGTTTATCTCAAATTGAACTGAAATCAGCAAGATAGATGTTGCTAGATTTGATCATAAATTATTATGGTTAATTCACTCTTTTGAAGCTACATGCCCTTTTCCATGAAAGACAAATCATTTTGAAATCCTGATTTGGGCAAATACGAAATGAAATGGAAATTGTATAAAATCAAAGAGTGAAATTATAAAATAGTAGGATTAGTTTTGGATTGGATTGGATTGGATTTGCCTTTATTAGCCTCGCAGTGGAGAAATTTACATTTCACAGCAGCAAAGTTAGACAAAGCTAAACCTTGTTCTGCATATGGCTTGATTAGGGCATTTGCAACAAGCCATAGTTTTTCACAATGCCTCTTATCAAGGGTTATTGTCAGCACAGAGCTTCAAAGAGGGGTTTAAAACACCCAGAGACAATTCTGGGGCCCCGCTGTGCTGACTGCTTGTAAATGACGGTTCAATTGGAAAAAGTAAATAAAATGGTCAGTAAATTGGGCTGAATAACAGGGACATTCACCTTGAATTGTATGGAATTGGCAAGGTAAATGTAACTAAATTTGCTGGTGATTAAGTCCTTACAGAGATTCACCAGTTGATATTGTTGGACATTTCATAGAAGGAAAGTTTATAGATTTATTAAGATAATGATTGTGACATGATCATTACACTCGTTTTGACCTGACAATTGTCATCCGCCTGAAGTCAAAGAACAGATGATTTGACTCATAAACACGATGACAAATTGAATTTGATCGGATGCACCTTTATTAGTTTCTGACCAGAGAAATTAATTTCAAGATGAAAAGATAGAGTTGCAAAATTTGATGACTGAACTTTTTTCATTACGCTTTTTGTGCAGATGATGTGTAAAGCAACAATTCACAAACAGAGCTGGGATGGTGATTGAGAAATTGTTCCATTTGCAGGCCGAATTGATGAACTGTGGTATGCACAAGCCATTTGCATCCACTGTGATTTTCTCGGAAGATGCTGCTGTAAAACAGTGTCATCTGAACTGAATTTTGATTCTTGGTGTCTTTGGAAACAAAGTTTAATCTCTGCTTCAATTGTCATAGGAGATCCAACAAAGGAGAGGCCGCAATGGCTGGTGGGATACACCTTGAGAACTTGAGTTGGCACACCCACCTGATGATTTGGGATCGATGACAAAGCCCATATTGAGAATAGTTTTGATTTCCAAAAGCATAATGTGTGGCATTTATTGTAATGCATGACAATTTTTATTGCACATATTTCTCATCCAACCATCTGGCGAGCAACGAATTGTTACAATTAGGCTTGATTGAATGAAAAGTATTCAACGTTGGAGATGCGATGGAGGAAATCCAACGTTTATTAAGACAGCATGCAGATGCTAATTTATCTTCTGGCTGCCTTTGCGCACAGTGATGACATTTGTCAGTTCAAAAGTAATTTATAGTTACGACTAAAAGTGCAGGATAACCGTCAAGATTGCGAATTATTATCATTATTATTATGATTTGACTGCAGTGCACATTAAAGGAATCTCTCGCCAGTAAGAATGAAATTGGCAAATGAGTTGAGTGGGCACCGATGTCAGCCAGAGATTCAGGCGAAATCAGAGATATTGTGTAGGGCTTCCACGCTAACCAGCTTCTTTCAGAATTGGGAGAAGGAGATCATTCAGAAGGGGAGGACTCCTGCGGAATCCGTGCCAGGGTGGCCGCAGATGAAGCTGGGTTGTGCGAATGGATGTCTTATGCAGGAGCAAAACTGACTGTCAACTGGTGCCCTCCAACTGAATGACAAAAGGCGAGTATGATGACCATTTACACAGATCGCCATAATGTTGACGACCATGTCAACTTGTGCAAATTGTAGAAGGCTGTCCTCCACCCATACAATTTGGCGACATGCAAATGTCCACCAAAAACACATTTTTGCAGAGATAATTTGCTTGGGTGCCAGCAGAGGAGTAACAGCAGGGGAAGCTGTGCTCAATGTACAAAATTTTCGTGGTACACGCTACATGAATTGGTTCTCATGCAGGTGTTGAGAGACATGCCAAAATTTGGCCACTAAAATTTTGGACCAATGATTGACAAAAGTTTTATGCAAATTGATGATCTGTGCAATGTCAAAGACGGATCGTGTTCCGCGCAAACACGTTCCCAATTGGCAAATTGAGACTTTTCATGTCTCAACATGGGGGAGTGTCAATATCTTAGATCATCATTGCCAAAAAAAGTTCACTTTTGGTGGTGAGTGATGTTGGCTGCAACGTCATTCCCCAAGAAAGTGGTGCCCTCCAGAAATGCAGACTCAGTGACCAATAACATATACTAACCAACTAACATCTAACAATAACAATGTCTGCCATTTCTGTGAGAGAATGCATTGCAGAGCCTAAACGATGAGACAGATTTTGATAGGGAAAGAAACGCCAAGAAAGTGTGATGTGCAGAATGAAACCATCCTTTCGACATGTGACCTGGCACAAGTCTTCTTTTGTTCTCCACAGGACGGAGCTGCGGTCTGAAGAAGATGACGTGGGCCACGCCAAAGTGGGATGGACCGGTTGCGGAGCTGCTAGCCGTCTTAGCAGCTACAAGCTTCGTCTGGACTCGCGAGGACACCACACTGTTCGTCAAGAAGATTCCCGATGCACATCACTGGAGCCGACACACACACACCTTTTCCCATTCACCAGCTCATCCGTACCACACCCTGGGGCCTGCTTGAGACAAATGCTACAAACAATTTTGTTCCTACTCATCATCCTGGTGATCACCATCCAGGATGCCATGAAGATTTGACTATTGTAGCTACCGAATGACATGAGTTTGATTTGAGAATGTTTCCATTGTGATTGTTCTATTTTGTGATGTTCTTTTTTCTTCTTTCTGTTCACCTCTACCGATGTTAAAAATGTTCGTCAGGGGGGAGATGTTGGGGTAATTCGGCATACAAACATCTCTAAACATCGCTCCGTAATCTTTGTTTACATTTTGAACTTCCTCATACGTCATATCCTGCCTTCCTTTACATGATGTCGCATTTTCATTACGTCACATCCTGTCGCGTCATATACTATGCGCCGCATAAATACTCATGCGGCCCGTTTTTTCTCTCTCTCTCCGTGCTCCCTCCTCAGCCGACACCGCGATGCCTCCGCGCTCTCCCAAATTAAATCAACTTTCTGTTCAAGACCTGGCTCCCTGATGATTTAACCATCCATCTCCATCAACACCCGTAGAAGCAATGAACCAAGGGCGAACCCCTTGCGGGTCCCAGGGTGTGGTACGGATGAGCTGGTGAATGGGAAAAGGTGTGTGTGTGTCGGCTCCAGTGATGTGCATCGGGAATCTTCTTGACGAACAATGTGGTGTCCTCGCGAGTCCAGACGAAGCTTGTAGCTGCTAAGCTGCTAAGAAGCAATGAACCAAGGGCGAACGATCAAAATAACCCAACAATATATATATATATATAAAAAAAAAAAAATCAGTATCCGTGCTGTTCCCAGCACTGCGCTTTTCTGGACCGAGATATCCGATGTTGTTCCCGGGATCTGTTGCAACCACTCGTCGAGTTTGGGGGTCACTGCCCCAAGTACTCCGACCACCACAGGCACGACTGTCACCTTTACCTTCCAGGCTCTCTCCAGCTCCTCTCTGAGCCCTTGGTATTTCTCGATTTTCTCATGTTCCTTCTTTCTGATGTTCCCATCACTCGGGACCGCTACATCCACGACAACGGCTTTCCTTTCCCCTTTATCTATTACCACGATATCTGGTTGGTTGGCCATTACCATCTTGTCAGTCTGTATCTGGAAGTCCCACAGGATTTTGCTCGGTCATTCTCCACCACCTTGGGAGGTGTTTCCCATTTTGACCTATATATATATATATATATATATATATATATTGATAGATATAGATATATATACATCCATATCTAGAGAGAGAGAGAGAGAGAGAGAGAGAGAGAGAGAGAGAGAGAGAGAGAGAGAGAGAGATAGATAGAGAGAGAGATAGATACATATATTGTTCACATATTTTAATATACAGTAAAGTCTCGTTATATCGATATCGGTTATATCGATAGTATTGCTTATTACGATACTATTTCTATGAACGGAAGGAGAAAATTTACATGCCGCAGGATCGGATATATCGATAGTCCGGTTACATCGATATTTTTTCAGACTCCCGAGAATATCGATATAACGAGACTTTACTGTATTTCACTCACAAACGATTGCACACACATTTCTCAGGGAGGTTGGTGGGGTTGGTTGGCCAAACCCTACTGCGCGGATTTTTGTCAATCGCTGGTGGTCCTGGTCCTTATTAACTCATTTACTGCCAGACATGCAAAAATGTGTTCACTCCACTGCCAGGGTTTTTGTCATTTATACTCAAATTCCAGGACCCACAGAATATTGAGTTTTAGGACGAGATAACATTCAATGCAGCATGAGAAATCTTAGACTCTCTTCTTCCATCAGAAAATACATAGTTAATTCCTAAGTTATATGGGTCTGGAGTAACATAAGGTGCAAGTGGAGGCTGCTGTATAGAAGGCAAATGAGCTCCCTCGTGGAAGGAAAAAAAACATTGCCAGAGGTCTGACCAGCGCTTTATCGGCAACCCCCACAAGAAAAAACAAAACCCGAACATATTAATGAATGGCGCTCCATGTCATATTTCCAATTCCCGAATAAATTTGTGAATGGCAGTGAATGAGTTAATCGCAAAAACGAGGGATTACTGAAAGAAGGTACTGAAGGCAGAAAAAAATGCTCAACTATTTTTGAAACAAGGTACTCAAGTTACACTGATGTGTTTCATCCGTCGACAGTAATAAGAAATATGATCGACAAATGAGCAACCAGCAATCACAAATATATTGTAGTATTGCCTTAGGAACCTTTGAGGTTCAGTTGAGCAGGCACGAGAACGAGTACCGCCTATTTTCAATTGAAAAGCAAGAGGAATTTCAATAATACAACCACATTTCTTACCTCTCGAATTTTATTTTGTTTTTCTTTAACCTTGGGCTCAAGTGGCTCTCCATCACCAATGGCTACCTTGAGCATGGGCACGGGATGCAAGAGCTTTGGCCCTATGTCATTTTTCTTCAGGTCCTCCACAACCTTGCTCTTCTGAGTCTGGATATCGGCCTGTATTTCCTCACGCGATTTCTGCAGCTTTTCTTTGGCCTCCTGCAGGGCCCGCTCGTGGTCAGCGCGAATCTTATCCCGGAGGTTCACCTCATCCTCCCTATAAGGAGCAGTGGAAAAAGAGTTAAGAAAATATCCTTTTTATTCTGGCAGGTAATAAGCTCACGCAAAGAGAGCAGCAAGTGAGTCTTAGACTCAATAATGTAATTGGGAAGAAAACTTTGTCACGAAAGATAGGATTTTTAGGAAATCAGCAGTCAGCTGCTTTAGACATGAAAAGTTGTACAAATGAAAGCACTCATGAACAGTTTACCTTGAGAATTATCTCATATAGGTATGTACAGACAGAATTATTAAAACAACACTATAATAAGCAAACCGTGAAGAAACAGTGCCATATTTACCCTCGTAAATCTGGGAGATCTCACAAGAACACTAAGATTTGTGGATTGACAGTAAGAAATAACGACAAAGTGACACATAAACACACAATATATTGTTTGCTTATGATGTCCGTTCAAGCTTTAGTTTCCGCTTTATGTAGTATAATCATAGTCTGTCAAGGTTTGCGAGGTGGTGATGGCGGGTTCGGATCCCAAAAAGCAGGCAGGAGGGAGCAGGAGGTTGTTTGACAAATTGTATTAAAATAAAGTCAGCAGGAACAAAATGTAAAACATCAAAATGATCTGAATGGAAAAAATACAAAGTAGCAAAAGAAGACCAAAAGTAAAAGCCCGCCAAGGTTAAACAAACACGTACACGATGCATGCTGCAACCAAGCAGCAAACAAACAATGAATCGGCACCGGATGATCGTGCCAGGTGTCCTTTTAAGTGTTATTGATTATAACGACCAGCACCTGCGAGGCTGCCGGCAGGGCTGACGTCGCTACCCGCTGGTCGCCAATCTGATCGGGACGACCAGCACCTGTGCAGGTGCAGGTGGGGCCGACAGCGCCCCCCCGTTGGTCGCCAACCAGATCATGACAGTACCCCCCCTTCAAGGGGCTGCTTCCAGAAGTCCCAACAGTCTCCCAAAAGGTCCACTCGCCAGGGAACGGTCGGTGGAGAGGGCAACCGCTGCCTCTCCAGCATACGACGGGCGGCGGCCTGATGGGAACGGGACTCGGCCTGGGGTGGACGAAGACGCGGCACGGATCGTCGTGGGCGTGAGTGCGATCCCTCTCGCACGTTCACGCGACGGCGCATGGCTCTGCGTGGACGTCGAACTGGCAGGCGCAGAATGGCACCCCGTACGGCCGTATGGGACCAGGTCTCGGCCGGAGGCCGACGTGGGCGTCAACTGCCCGGCTCCGGTGGAACGAGACCAGTCCAGAGCCGCTCCGGGATCCAGCGGTGAGTGGGGTCTCGGACTGGCGTTGACGCGGACGTTGCACGGCTCGTCGTGGATGAGACTCAATTCGTCATGCACGACGACAGCGTGGCTGGACGTGGGCGTGCAATGCCAGTCACCCAGTGTCACCCTGGACGGCCACCTGGAAGGAGGTCTCGGCCGGACGTTTACGTGGACGTTGCGGCTCGTCGAGTGACGCAATTCAAACTCGACGAGGCTTGCGCTAACGTGGACGTAGCATTGCCAGGCACAGGGTGGAAATGAGACGGGTCCGATGTACCTGCGGGATCCGATGGTAGGCCGATTCATTCTGTCAAGGTTTGCGAGGTGGTGATGGCGGGTTCGGATCCCAAAAAGCAGGCAGGAGGGAGCAGGAGGTTGTTTGACAAATTGTATTAAAATAAAGTCAGCAGGAACAAAATGTAAAACATCAAAATGATCTGAATGGAAAAAATACAAAGTAGCAAAAGAAGACCAAAAGTAAAAGCCCGCCAAGGTTAAACAAACACGTACACGATGCATGCTGCAACCAAGCAGCAAACAAACAATGAATCGGCACCGGATGATCGTGCCAGGTGTCCTTTTAAGTGTTATTGATTATAACGACCAGCACCTGCGAGGCTGCCGGCAGGGCTGACGTCGCTACCCGCTGGTCGCCAATCTGATCGGGACGACCAGCACCTGTGCAGGTGCAGGTGGGGCCGACAGCGCCCCCCGTTGGTCGCCAACCAGGCCAAGATTACACGTTGCCGGGCTGTTAGCACAATGCGGTGCCAGGCATAGAATTAAAATAAAAAAAATTGAGTCTGCGAGTCGTAGTCTTCAGTATGAGTGGTTGTAAGTTGAGCCGGTCATAAGTCGGATGGTACCTGAATACATACATATTGGTTAAACAACAGCTGAAGCTAGAACATAGCACAAACATGGAAAAAAGGAAACACTGCGCCTATGTGTAAGGGAAAAAACATTGCCAGAGATCTGGCCAGCACTATATCGAGCAAGAAAAAACAAAACCTGAACTAATTCGGAAATGGTGCTCTACGTCATATTTTCAATTCCCGAATAAATTCGGGACTGGCAATGGATGAGTTAAACAGATGCATTAATCTCCTCACAAACAAATATTAATATCGTAATTTATTAACTATGTCCAGAGCATTGACACTGTTTATTATTTTATGGATTGCAATGTCCCAATAAAATAAAATAAAAAACATTCCAAAAAAAGGGGGAGGGGCTGATGCTGGTTCGTTAAGCAGATGCATTAGTCTCCTTAAAAACATGTATTAATATCTTAATGTATGAACTGTTTACTAGTTTTAATTTTTGAAGAAGACCAAGCCGCTACACTTTGACGACTTATAATGTACACCACCAGTGCCCAAACCTTTTTGACCAACGATCTATTCATCAATTAGTCCACCTCTTGCAATCAACCCATCAAAGCTTACGCGGCAATAATGTCTTGTCACCAGAACTTGGGCGCCCGGAAGGTGTGTCGGGGCGGATGAAATCAGAGATGTAATGTGGTGCTAGGTCGTTAAAATATTTTAAAACAATTTTTAGGATATTGAAAAGAACTCTAAAGTGTATCAGGAGCCAGTGTGGGGATGCCAGAGTAGGAGTTATGTGGTCCCTCTTACAAGTACCAGGCAGGAGGCAGGCAGCAGCATTCTGGAACAGCTGGAGATGCTTAATGGAGGACTGGCTGACTCCAAAGTAAAGTACGTTACAGTAATTGATCCCAGATGTGACAAAGGTATGAATTATTGCCTTAAGGTGCTCATGAGAAAGGAGAGGTTTTACTTTAGCCAGCTGTCGAAGATGCAAGAAGCTGGATTTAACAAAGGCACCAATTTGCCGGTCAAGTTTAAAATTGCTCTCCAGTTTAAGACCCAAATATTTGATACGGTTGACTTAAGGTGAACAAAATGGGATGAACATGGGCCCCTCAGACCTAACAGTATTACTTCTGTCAAGAAAATTTGGGCCAACCGGGTTTAAAAAATGCATTTAAAAAGAATAGTAAACTGAACTAACCATTCGTCTGTGTAAGCTCTCAGTCGTACTGGAGTGCATCATCACTTATCGGAACATCTAACACATTGACACTGTCACCCTCACTGCAATGGCTGCCAACCTCAATCCGGACTACAACTCCCCCCCTGATGAACTTGTTTCCCGATACAACACGGACCTTGCTAACATGCTCAACACCCTTGCTCCTGTAAAATCCCGGTCAGTCCAATTCACTCGATCCGCCCCTTGGTTCACCACCCAACTCCGCTCCACCAAGGCGAAAACTCGGCAGCTGGAAAGACTTTACAGAAAGACCAGCCTCACCACCCACCAGGACATGTACACAGCTCACCTCACCCACTACAAGGACACGCGCAAAATCACAATACTACTCTGGACTGATTGACGCTAACACTGGGAATCCACGGACTCTGTTTTCCCTGTACACCAAAATCATTCAACCCCCTATCTCTCTCCCCCCACACTTTCACCAAAATCCACCAGCACCTCGGCTCCTCTGCATCCCCCCCTCCCCCAACCTTCCTACTCCCTATCAACTGCTGTCGTCTTTTGAACTCCCTCATCCCTCCTTACTTTCTGACCTCATCACCAAGTCCAAGAATTCCACCTGTCAACTTGACCCCCTCCCTACTGTCCTTATCAAATCTTGTCTACCCGCTCTCCTCCTTTTTATTTCAGCTATTATTCACTCCTCACCGTCCACTGGAATTGTTCCTGTCCCTCTCAAAACCGCAGCTGTAACGCCAATCCTGAAAAAACTTGGTTCAGATCCCAATGATTTAAATAACCTACGTCCAATTTCGCATCTTCCATTTATCGCTAAAATTCTCAAAAAAAACGTGGCCTGTCAACTCCACTCTCACCTCACTCACAATAACTTCTACGAACAATTCCAGTCTGGTTTCCGTCCCCGCCACAGCACTGAATCAGCCCTCATAAAAATCACGAATGACCTTCTCATAGCAGCAGATACCGGCTCCCTCTCTATTTTCATCCTTCTTGATCTATCTGCGGCCTTTGACACCATTTCTCACCCCATCCTGCTCAACCGACTCTCCACTCTAGGCGTGACACACACCCCACTTAGTTGGTTTCACTCCTACCTCACTGGCCGCTCACAGTTTATCCAAATTACCTCATTCACTTCACGGTCCTCCCCTGTGTCTTCTGGTGTGCCCCAAGGGTCTGTTCTGGTGCCCCTTCTCTTTATTATATACCTTCTTCCCCTTGGTCATATCTTCCGCAAATTCGGAATTCATTTTCACTGCTTCGCGGATGACACCCAGCTCTACCTCTCCAGTAAACCCGACGCCTCTCTTCCACCTGCATCGCTTACATTTTGCCTCTCAGAAATCAAATCCTGGTTTTCTCATAACTTTCTCAAACTAAACAGCGAAAAAACTGAACTTCTCCTTGTCGGTACAAAATCCACCCTTAACAAAGCAAACGGTTTCTCTCTCACCATTGACAGTTCAACCGTGTCCCCCTCCCCTCAGGTCAAGAGCCTGGGTGTCATCCTTGATAGCACACTATCTTTTTTACTCCCATATAAATAACATAACCCAGTCTGCATATTTTCACCTCCGCAATATCAATCGTCTCCGTCCCTCTCCTACCCCTCACACCACTGCCATCCTCGTCCACAGTCTCTTCACCTCCCGTATCGATTATTGTAATTCACTTCTTTTCGGGGTCAATCAAAAATGTCTCCATAAACTCCAACTAATCCAAAATTCCTCAGCCCGCATCATCACAAAAAAACCCTCATTTCACCACATCACTCCTGTCCTCCAACAGCTCCACTGGCTCCCTGTTAAACTCCGTATTGAATTCAAGATACTTCTGTTTACATTAAAAGCCATCCATAACCTTGCCCCCCCCCCCCTATCTGTCTGACCTAATTCAAATCTCCGTTCCTTCTCGGGCCCTCAGATCCTCTTCCTCCCTCCACATGCCCTCTGCCCGTCTCACAACGATGGGGTGCAGAGCTTTCAGCCGCTCCGCACCTAAACTCTGGAACTCACTTCCACCCAACATCCGCAACATTGACTCCCTTCCTACTTTCAAATCTCACCTGAAACCCCACCTGTTTAAACTTGCTTTCATGGTCTAATTTATTCTGCTGTTTTATTATTTATTGTTTTATGCATGATTTTACTGTTTTGTGTGTTGTCTTTGTTGTAAAGTGTCCTTGAGTGTTCAGAAAGGTGCTTGTAAATTAAATGTATTATTATTATTATTATTATTATTATTATTATTATTATTCAAGATGCTTCGTCAGCGAACTAAAGTCTTTTGCTGGTAATTTCGGCCCAATATATATCCCTACTGTCCAGACTGCCAGACTCTGCAATGATTGGTCCCTGCTCACAGGTTGGGGTAGCAGAGGACTAATCCCTGCGGCTCCACTGATTACTTCTATTGTCCTGACTGATTACTTCTGTTGTCCTGCCTGAGTACGAGGTCTACGACTGGCATGATTGCCCCATTTGCTCTGGCTTCACCTCATCAGCATAACGAAGCCTATGTTGCCTAAGAAGTCTGTTGTACGAACAATACAAATTGAATCTCACCCCACCATTACGGTTAAGGGAAGTATTTTGCTGTTTTATGAAAATAGCTTCTTTTACTCCCCTTTCAAACCATCTATTTCCTTTCGCTAAGATTTTAACCTCATTGTCGTCAAATGAGTGGTTGCTAGCTTTTAGGTGCATATGTATTGCCGATTTAGGCCCACTAGTATTATCCCTGCGATGTTGAAAAAGTCTTGTTTAGTCTTCCCAATGTATTGCTCTTTGCAATTTTCATTCTTAAAATGTATTGAATAAACTACATTACTTTGTTTTTCATTTGGCAGCCTATCTTTTGGATGCACTAATTTTTGCCTTAAAGTGTTTATTGGTTTGAAATAAGTTGGAATTTTGTGTTGCCAAAGGACTCTGTAGTTTTTCAGAAACTCCTGCAATGTAAGGTATTGCTACTCCTCTCCTTTTAGTATCTTCAGAATTTTTGGCTTAATTCCCTATTCTTTCCTTTTGACGTTTGCCAAAATACCACTGAGGGTAACCACAGTTTGTGAGTGCTCTCCTGATATGTTTTCACTCCTTTTCTCTACCTTCGACAATTGTTGGTATTAGTTTAGCCCTGTGCTGGAGGGTTCTGATAACTCCTAGTTTGTGTTGTAGAGGGTGGTTAGATTCGAAAAGTAAGTATTGGTTAGTGTGCGTGGCCTTCCTAAAGACTTCTGTTTTTAGCGCTCTGTCCTCTTTTATAAATACTTTACAATCCAAAAAGGCGAGTTGGTTCTCTTTCAGGTCCTCGCGAGTAAATTTAATGTTGATGTCTACCGAGTTGAGGTGATCTGTGAAGGATTGAATTTCTTGTTTTTTAATTATGACGAAAGTGTCATCCACATCTCTAAACCAGTGCCTAGGTTGTGTCGCCGGGAAGGATGTGAGGGTCTGTTTCTCAATATCTTCCATGTCGATTAGCCACTATGGGTGAAACTGGTTTACCATGAATTTGTAAAATCCTTCCCTAAATTGAAAATACGTAGTATTAAGTTTGGTTCTTTGATGCAGAGAAGAGTCCGCCAGCAGTCTCGTCCTCAACGCTGTCAATGCTACAAACAATGTGTCTGAGGGGGAACCCTTCTTTATGTATTTTTGGCAGGCCATAGATACATGGCGTGGCCTCTCCCGGTTATAATCTAAAATACATCTGTCTATAAATTTTCCTTTAACTTTTGGAGACATTCTTATCATTACTTTGTTGTATCAATTGGAAGGGTCCCTTTTTAGTTGCTTATAAGTGTTAGAATCAATGATGAAAAAATAAATAGGTTAATCAGTTATTCAGTTAGGTGCAAATGTAATGGATGTTGTTGAGTCTCCCCAATGTACTGCTCTTTATTTTAAAGAGCAGTACATTGGGGAGACTCAACAAATTCTCAAAAAAAGACTTTATCAACATCGCAGGGATAATACATGTGGGCCTCAATCGGCAGTACATTTGCACCTGCTCTTTACTAAGAATGAAAATTGTAAAGAGCAGTACATTGGGGAGACTCAAAAAAAGACTTTATCAACATCGCAGGGATAATACAAGTGGGCCTCAATCGGCAGTACATTTGCACCTAAAAGCTAGCAACCACTCATTTGATGACAATGAGGTTAAAATCTTAGCGAAAGAACATAGATGGTTTGAAAGGGGGATAAAAGAAGTGATTCTTATAAAACAACAAAATCCTTCATTAAACCGGTCTGGTGGGGTGAGGTTCAATTTGGATCGTTCATACAATAGCCTGCTTAGGAAAAACAGGTTAAGCAACATTCGTAATGCTGATGAGGTGATACCGGTGGGAGTGGGGCAAATAGGCCAGTCGTTAGTCAGGAATGTAGGAACAATCAGTGGGGCCACAGGGAGTGGTCCTCTGCTCCCCCCAACCTGAGAGTAGGGACCTATCATAGCTGTGTCCGGCGCCGCCATGTCTGGACAGTAGGGATATATAAATAGGGCCGATACGACCAGTCAGACTTTAGTTCGCTGACAAAGCCTCTTGGACAGGAGGGGAAACATTCCGAAACCTTCACATTTGTACAGATGACGGCTGAAGAAACCTTCTCATCGATGGACCACTCCTGTACGACTGAGAGCTTACACAGATGTAAATGTGCTATTGTAATGAAAGAAAGACACTGCACAGTATAATAAAGTCACTTTATTTACATTTGTGATGGTCGATGGCTCTTAATTGACACCTGTTGCTTTCTGACTTGTAAGGTCTTACGAAACTGAGGCATCACATTATCATTCATCATGTTGATGATTCTCATAGCCAGTCTTTTATGGATGGAACTGTTCAATAAAAGCCTGCACATCATTCCACTTAGCAAATCAAATCCTGTGTGTTGAGGACCTCATTATGGTCAGCAACAAGCTCCTCGATGTAATCTGCATCCACTTCGCGTCCCATGTTCTGTCCAATGGAAACAATGTCGTCCAAAACAACAGAGTCATGAGAATCAAATCCTTCAAAGTTCCTCTCAAGGATGCATGCGGGCCACAAATTCTTCCATGCTGGTTTGAAGGATCGAAGGGTAACATCATGCCAATCCTTTTCTATCAGCTGAACACAAACGCACACCTCGATCAGGTTTCTCAATGATCTACTTCTTCTACTCGACTGTAATTTTGTTTTATGTCTTCTTCGGTTGAACACGAGCCTGTGGTGTCTTTTTCGGTCCCAAAAAAAGCAAAAGTATCCTTGGAGTCTCTCTCTCTCTCTCTCTCTCTCTCTCTCTCTCTCTCTCTCTCTCTCTCTCTCTCTCTCTCTCTCTCTCTCTCTCTCTCTCTCTCTCTCTCTCTCTCTCTCTCTCTCTCTCTCTGTGTGTGTCCACTCTCTCTCTCTCTCTCTCTCTCTGTCTCACTCTCGCTTGCTCTGGATCGACGTCATGTCAGTCATGTGCTTTGGTATCTACGAAAGATTACTCCGCCAGCCGTGGTGGGGGGTGTGTGTCGCGAAAAGTAGTGCGTAATCCAAGGTTTAATTTTCATAAATTTAATGTTCGTAAACCGAAAAGTTCGTAAGGCAAGGCGTTCGTAAACCGAGGCCCCACTGTATAAGCAGTCTATGCTAGCTCAGTATTGAACTGGCAAAACTAACTTAGTGTTATCTGTCGGGTGGCTCAGAACTGGATCTGCATCCCTCAAAAATGATTGGCTGCCATCGGGCTCGATGAGCAGCCGGGATACTTTAACCGATCTGCGACGATCCTGCTGAATCAGGCCAGACTACCCGCCCGGAAATCCAGGTGCACATCCTAGTGTGTTAGTTATATTTTATTTGATAGGTGAATTCCTACTGGAATAATATGTTATAGTTCAGAGTCAATATGTACAAAAATCAGAATCAGAATCATCTTCATTGCCAAGTATGTAGAACACACAAGGAATTTGTTTCCGGTTGAACACGCTGCATTAGTATCATCATCAAAAAATTGCAAAGAGGCACTATACAGTTCCATTTGGGCTACTGTTCAAAGAGTTAAAAGTGAAGTTTGTCGAGTTTGCCATCACCTGTGATGCTACTGTTATGTCTCAAGCACAATGTTGATGCCTCTTTGATGCTGTGAAAAGAATGTGGTACAGTATGATGATGTTCGTAAATATTTCGACAGAGCCTGGTCCTAGTGGAGTAAACCCACCCCCCCTCGATTGGCAGACCGGGGTGGTGTTCCCCCTTTTTAAAAAGGCTGACAAGAGGGTGTGTTCCAACTACAGAGGGATCACACTCCTCAGCCTCCCTGGTAAGGTCTATTCAGGGGTTCTAGAGGGGAGGGTTCGTCAGGAAGTCGAGCCTCAGATTGAGGAGGAGCAGTGTGGTTTTCGTCCAGCTCTATACCCTGATCAGGGTAATCGAGGGTTCATGGGAATTCGCCCAACCAGTCTACCTGTGCTTTTTGGACTTGGAGAAGACGTTTGACCGTGTCCCTCGGGCAGTTCTGTGGAAGGTGCTTTGGGAGTATGGGGTACAGGAGCGTGTGATATAGGGCGCTCGGTCCCTACACGACCGATGTCAGAGTCTGATTCGCATTCCCGGCAGTAAGTCGGAATAGTTTCCAGTGCGGGCTGGGCTCCGCCAAGGCTGCCCTTTGTCACCGATTCTGTTCATAACCTTTATGGACAGAATTTCTAGGCGCAACCAAAGCGTTGAAGGATTCTGTTTTGATGGCCTCAGTATAGCATCTCTGCTTTTTGTAGATGGTGTGGTAGTGTTGGGGCCTTGAAGCGGAGCTCTCCAACTTTCTCTGGAGCGTTTTGCAGCAGAATGTGAAGCGGTTGGGATGAGAATCAGCACCTACAAATCTGAGAAAATGGTTCTCAGTCGGAAAAGGGTGGGGAGGAGCCCTTTCCTCTGGTGGAGGAGTTTAAGCATCTGGGAGTCTTCACAAATGAGGGTACAGGGGAGTAAGAGATCGAAAGGCGGATCAGTGCGCTGTCTGCTGTGATGCAAACTTTGTACCGATCAGTCGTGGTCCCGTGGCCTCAATTTACCGGTCGATCTACGTCCCAACCCTCATCTATGGTCACACACTTGACCTGATATGTTACTCTGGATTGACTCCCTTCACTGCAGAGCTGTTGAACTCCCAATAACAGACCATTACCTTTCCATCACAGCTCCACCACCAAACCCCACCTATCAACTTTCGTAACATCAAAGGCATCAAGGGAGTCCCCCTTGCTTGAATGTTCGCCTCTCTTGACCCAAGCTCCTCTCCTGGTTTCACGCTACAACTCGGACCTCAATGACATTCTCAACACGCTCGCTCCTGTCAAATCCCGCTCTGTTTTATTTACTCGTTCTGCACCCTGGTTCAACGCTCATCTCCGCTCCATGAAATCGAAAAACACGCCAGCTTGAAAGACTTTATCGGAGAACCAGACTCACTGTTCACAAAGATTTGTACACTGCTCAACTTTCTCGCTGCAATAACAGTATCTCTCAAGCTAAATCGCAATACTAATCTGACAGACTCATTGACTCAAATACTGGAAATACTCACTCCTCGCTATCCTCAGGAATCGTCCCTGTCCCCCTCAAAACGGCGGCAATCACACCAATTCTTAAAAAAGCCCGGATCTGATATCAATGACTTCAAGAACCTTTGCCCCATTTCTCACCTACCTTTTATCTCCAAAATCCTAAAAAAGTTGTGTACTCCCAGCTACACTCTCACCTCTCCCAAAATGATCTCTACGAATCATTCCAATCTGGTTTCAGTCGCCACCGCAGTGAAGAATCATCTTAAAAGTCACGAATGATCTTCTTTTGGCAGCTGACGCCGGTTCACTCTCCATCCTTATCCTTTCACTCTCCATCCTTATCCTTCTTGACCTCACTGCAGCTTTTTACACCATTTCTCATCCCATCCTCCTTGACAGACTTTCCTCCATAGGGATCACCGACACGCCCCGACGCTGGTTCCAATCTTATCTCTCCGGCCGCTGTCAGTTCATCCAAATTAACTCCTCCTTAACTATTGACAATTCGACTGTTTTTCCCTCCTATCAGGTCAAAAGCCCAGGTGTCATCCGTGACAGCACACTATCTTTCCACTCCCATATATTTATGTGGAAGTAACCTTGACCCCCCCATACCTATCTGACCTTGAAATTTCTATTCCCTCTCATTCCCTCAAATCCTCTTCCTCCCTCCACCTCTGTGCCCCCCCCCCCCCGCCCGTTTCAGCACGATGGGTGACAAGCTTTCAGCTGCTCTGCCCCCAAACTCTGGAACTCACTTCCTCCCAACATTCGTAACATCGATTCTCTTCCCACCTTCAAATCCCATCTCAAAACCCAACTATTTAAAATTGCATATCCTGTGTAGCGCTCTCTTGTTTCTATTTATAATTGTATTTTATTTATTGTATTCAATTAGTGATTGTATTTTATTTATTATAGTACCTATACGTGTCTGTGACTATAAAGTGTCCTTGAGAGCTTTGAAATGTGCTTAAAATGTAATGTATTATTATTATTATTATTATTATTATTATTAAAGAATAAAGAGCCTAGATTACTCCCGTTTTATGTATTTTGGCATTTGACATATGTTTTATTTTAAAAAATTACCGGGCTCTCTGTCAATTATTATTATTATTATTATTATTATTATTATTATTATTACTACGACCTATGGGTTGTGACCGAAAGAACGAGATCCCGGATACAGGCGGCCGAAAAGAGCTTTCTCCGTAGGGTGTCCGGGCTCTCCCTTAGAGATAAGGTGAGAAGCTTGGTGATCCAGGAGGGTTTCAGACTCGAGCCGCTTCTCCTCCACATAGAGAGGAGTCAGATGAGGTGTTCCGAGCATGCCCCACTGGCTGAAGACTCCGGGGTCGACCCAGGAAATGCTGGAGAGACTATGTCACCCACCTGACCTAGGAACGCCTCGAGATCCGCCAGGACGAGCTGGAAGAAGTGGCTGGAGAGAGGGAAGTCTGGCCTTCCGTACTGAAGCTGCTGCCCCCGCAACCCGACCCCGGATAAGCGGCAGAAGATGGATGGATGTATTAAAGAATAGAGTCTAAGGACATGATGGTGCCGGACTCTGCTATGATAGGTCCCTGCACTCAGGTTGGGGGGAGCAAAGGACCACTCCCTGCCGCTCCGCTGATTGTTCCTATTGTCCTGACTAACGACTGGCCTGATTGCCCCACTTCCACCGGTATCACCTCTTCAGTATTCCTAATTCTATTTTGCCTAAGTAGGCTGTTGTACGAACGATCCAAATTGAACCCCACCCCTCATTAAAGAGGGATTTAGCTGTTTTATGAAAATCCGCTTCTTTTACTCCCCTTTCAACCCTTTCAATGTTCTTAAGGGAGTAAAAGAAGCGATTCTCATAAAACAGCTAAATCCTTCTTTAAACCGATATGGTGGGGTGAGGTTCGTTGAAATGAAATGAAATTGAAGTGTCGCGAGCGGCGGCCACGCCCGAGCTGTCAACTGTCAACTCGCACGTGACAATTTAGCGTGACTATTGACACGCTGTTCCGGTGTGTGTGAAAACACTAGCTCTGATTGGCTTACCATGAAACATGACTCTACCGCTTAGCCAATCACAATCACTTCTATCGCAACTTGACAGAGGGGTGCGTTCAAGTGTAGCAACACAGAAACGTTGGCAAGTGTTTGTCCCTGCTCATTCAGATAGACAATGCTTTCCAAACAGCCTAGAGTCATAAGAAGATGTGCGCTATTCTCGAACCTGAACGCACCCCAAGTCTTGGGTGACAAATAAACAGAGCAGAGTAGACGTGTACGGCTGGTAGTTTCTTCAATTTATTCATAGTAACGCACCACATTTGAACTGAGGCTGAACACAAGCCTGTGGTGTTTATTTTCCGGTCCCATAATAGTAAAATTATCAGCAAAAAGCTCCAAGTAGGCGATCGTTCGTGTGCATTCAATGAGAGGGGGTGTGGAAAGTAGCGCCGGCTGGAGCGCTGTTCGGTCGTGTGCTTCCGCCGAAGATCACTCCGCCAGATCCGAAGGTCGTGTGCTTGATGGACCAGCTGTGGTGGGTGTGCATTATGAAAATAGTGCTTATTATAAGGCTTAATTTACATAAATTTGACATTCGTATGATGAAAAGTTCGTATTATAAGGCGTTCGTAAGTTGAGGTCTCACTGTATAGGGCCTAAACTACCAGTAAGACTTTAGTTTGCTGACGAAGTTTGTTGGATAAGAAGCGAAATGTCCGACACCTTCAAAGAAGTACAGGTGACGGCTGAAGAAACCTTTTCATCGACACTACCTCACTTTACATTCAGAAATTACATGTATTGTCTGTTGTCAATTGTCTGTCTTTTTAGCCACATTATAAGTGCCTTGCACGCTGGGTCCGAGAGGACATGAATTTCATCTGTGCTGTCTGTCATGCATATTGGCATATTTGACAATAAAGCTGACGGCTGAAGAAACCTTTTCATTGATGGACCACTCCTGTACGACTGACAGCTTACACAGACTAATAGAGTCTAAGGCAGACATCGGCAACCCGCGGCTCCGGAGCCGCATGTGGCTCTTTCACCCCCCTGCTGCGGCTCCCTGCGGCTTTAGAAAATAAATAATAGTATTTAGTATTTAATTTAATGTATATTATTTTAGTCCGTTCGTTTTTAAAATGTAATTCTAGATTTGAAAATTATGGTGATTATAAACAATATAAAATAAAACGTATTCAATTTTTTTCGCGCTCATAATATACGTCACAACCATCGACAGTGGACGTATATCCGGTCACAACCGCCTAATTGCGCACAATTTCTTGAACTTTTCGACCCCCAGGTAGGCCAACTATGGATAAATCTAAGAAAAGAAAAGTGTCTGAAGAAAACAGAACGTTTAATGATAGGTGGGCAGATTTGTTCGCCTTCACTGCTGACCAGACGGGTTTACCGGTATGCTTAATATGTAATGAGAAGTTAGCAAACAACAAAAAGTCAAATGTCGTAAGACATTTCCAGAACAAACACACAGCTTTTGCTCAAAAATATCCGGATGGAGATGAGAGAAAAAGAGCCGTTTTGGAACTGATGCGGAAGGCTGATCAGAGCAAAAATCATTGTATGAAGTGGATGAAATCTACAAATTCAGCTACATATGGTAGTTTTTGGCCGCTCAGGAAATAGTCAGGCACGGGAAGCCGTTCACAGACGGAGAATATATAAAAGAATCATTCATTAAGATATCAGAACATCTATTTACAGACTTTAAAAACAAGAATGAAATTGTGCAAAAAATCAGGGATGTGCCCGTCTCTGGCCCTCTCATTAAAAACAGACATCGCTCACGCCTGACAGACAACAGCTTACAGTCCTGTGTGAAGATGAAGGTATCATACAGCCCTGATGTGCAGAGGCTCTACGCTGAGGTGCAGGAGCAGAAATCACATTAACCAGGTGACAAATATTGTATTTGCCATTTTGTAAATATTGTTTTATTTTTATTTTTTCAAATAGACATTGAGTATTATATTTGACAGTAATCTTCAACCCAACGTCTTTTTTTCGGAGTTTAAAATGTTTTTGTTGCGTGCAGAAATGTAATTCCGCTTCTCTGGAACAGTTCATTGATTCATAAATGCAACACACTATAGTTTGTTTATGCATATATAAAGGTAAAAAACGATGATGAAAAGATGCAGTGTTGTCTTCATTTTAAATGTCAAAAGGATTTTGTGGCTCCCAGTGTTTTCTTTTCTGTGGGAAATGGGTCCAAATGGCTCTTTGAGTCGTAAAGGTTGGTCTAAGGTTTCCAACGCTGTATTGAATATTTATGTAGTCCTAAATATCAATATTCTGTGGGTCCTGCAATTTGAATGAAAATGATAAAAAAAGCATTGTGGACACATTTTTGCACATGGCCTGGCAGTGAATGAGTTAATGTGACAGGTGAAAACCATGACTTGCATACGTTTTTCACAATATTCACATTTTCTGAGATAGTTAAAATTAGTTTTTTTATTAGTTTTCAGATACAATGTTTGATATTAAAAATAAACAATTGAAAACTGAGGAATGAAAGTATGTACAGTTTCACTTTAGTATTAAGGTTACTGAAAGTTTTACATGACATTCTAATTTTTACAAGCACTTGTACACTGCAGTGATGTGCAGTCAGTGGAGGCAGGGGAGGCAGTGCCTCACCTGTCATCATGGAAAGCTGTCATGGAAATATCAAATGAAAAAATAAATTAAACAGTTATATGTATTTAGTGATTTGTACTTTAAAGTTCTTGTCCATTTAACTTCACCGTTTTAGGATTTTTTTCTAAATCGCTGAACTTTCACATTTACCGTTCAAATACTAAGCAGAGACGAGCAGTGAGGCACCAGCCGGCTGATCCTCACTATGGATTGCGCAATCACTATGCTTACTGTGCTGGCTTGCTCTGCAGTGAGACCGCATTGCTGTCCTTCTGCATTAAAGCGTTCAAACACGTTTAGTATATGAACTAAATTTCTACAGTTTAGCTGGTGTATATAATGTAGAGTCATTGTACATTATAAACACTGTACTCCAGTGTTTATTTTGTTTTATTTTTATCAAAACGCTGTGCGTAGGTGAGGCACACAGTTCTCCCGCCTCATGACAGGCAGGGGGCGCTTGTGATTCCAGAGATACTTCTTACTCCACGTCTGCAGAATAATAGAATTAGAGACAGAAAGCTACAGTAAACAGTTAGCAAGTAAAGTGCAACCCTGCAGTCATTTTTTCGTGTTGCTTGGCCTCCCTTTCAGAATGGAGGATTACATATCTAAATTGAAAGAATTTTCTAAACTGGACTTTCAATCGAAGCAGGAGGTAATAATTAAAGGAAGACCAACACCGGAGCTAAAAGGTTTGCTTCAGACAACGGGACACAATAATCGCTCTTTTCAGGCGGACTGGTACACACGAAAAGGCTGGCTGTGTGGATGTCCAGCAAGAAACCGCCTTTTTCTGCTTTTCCTGACTTCTGTTCTCAATTTGTGACAATGTCTGGACTCAAATGGGATATTGTGACCTGAAAATTTTACAACGGAGCCTCATCAAAAATGAGCGAAGACTCAACATCAGCATCCACAATGCTAAGGTAAAGGAGAACCGGGAGATTTTAAAAGATCTCAATGCCACCTGCTTCCTTACCAAACAACAGCTGGCATTTCGTGGAAATGATGAAAGTAAGGGCTCTGCTCATCGTGGCAACTATGTTGAACTATTACATGCTTTCGCTCAGAAAGATGACAGGCGAGCGAGTCATTTTGGGACATCCACTATATTTTCTAGACTGTGAAACAGAATACAGAACGATTTAATTGAAGCAGTTGGTGATGTCATTAGAATTGACATTAAAAAGGAGATCGGTGCAGCCCCATTTGTTGCTGGAGAAGTAGACGAGATTGTCATTCTCAGCACTGAAAACATACAGTCGGAACAGGACTGATCAAGGACGACTTTCTTCACTGGCAGTGATCTCCGTTGAGACAGAGAGACTTTTAAAACTGAAGAAAGATAAGTTTTTTTTTTAATTATTTTTTTCTATGCTACAGTTTGTATATATAAAAAATGCTGACATGAAATTTTAAACAAAATACATTAACTGTTGCCAATCAAATGGTGAATAAACTACTCTGTAGAGTTCATGTTTGTAAATCTGACTATGATGACGTCAGTGCCTCACCAGCCATGAACCTCACCGCACGTCACTGGTACACTGGCACAACAAGTGTTTAGATGTGTTGACAAATTATATTTCACTGGGCACATAGTCTTTAGACAGCTTCTGTCATATGAAGAGCTTCCTGTTTTGCAAAATCCAAATTGTTTCTAGGCAAGTGAACACTTTGTGTCATCTCATCTCAACCGTTATGATACATTTTGATTTATTATAGTCTAATTTGTGTGCTCACGTATATCTCTGGGCCTGACCGGATATAAGGTATACTCGCGAAGAAAATGTTGATTAAAAAGAACATTCAAACGCTAATCAAAAATAAATGAGCATTAGGAATGTTGTTCATCAAACGATTTAGTGTAGTATCAATCAATAGCTTCCATAACATACATGAAAAGGACAGGTGCTGTATGCTTATTTCAGTGAGCATTTGAATGGTATCCTCAATGCACCCCATATTATGCAGAGCCTTCAGAAACTGCGGGCCCTGCTCAAGGCTGTTTTAAGCAACTTGATTAACTTAGTAAGAGGAGAGTCCCTATGGACTTGGCTTCCTCATAGGCGTATGAGTGTTAATGAAAACATCTGCAAAGTATTCTCCCCACCGACTCACAAAACTCTGAATTAGAGCAAAAATACAAGATTTAAAATAAAATAAAATTACCTGTGGCGGTGCTCATCAACTCCTCCCTGACCATGTATGATCGCCTGTCCATGTTTCCACTCCTTGGGTGAGTCAATGTGTGGGATGAGTACAGCCTCCAAGCCCAGGTCAAAGCGCTTGTGCTTGGAGTTGTCAGGCAAGAAGAAAAAAGCACCAAAGCACAGGGTGATGAAGGCACTCAGGATGAGTAGAAGGATGAACTTCTCAGAGAGCCTCAAGGTAGCGCGGTGGTGCGGAAAGGAGGAGGCGCCGGGCGACAGCGTGGGTATACGCCGCCCAGAGAACGGTAAAAGTGCTGGCGTGGTCATGTCGGGGGCTGCTGAAGGGTTATTGAGCAGCAGGACAGGAGGGAATGAGGAGGGAATGACAGTAGCGGCAGCCTCTCAAGCGCGACAGGTCTCGTTTGTTGCAGCTGTTTGACTAAATTAGCTCATGCCTGTGTTGCCAAGTCACCAAAAGAGGAAGAGGTCTCTCAGTGAAGGACTGCCTTGTGAGCAGGTAAAGAGTCATCACCATTCTGCAAGACAAAAATAATAATAATAAAAATAATACATTTAATTTAAAAGCGCCTTTCAAAACTCTCAAGGACACTTTCTAGTCACAGTATGTTTTTAAAACAAAAAAATATATATTAATAAATAAATATAAATAAATATATTATTATTATATTTATAATATATTATAAATAAATTAATAACCTATCTATTATCGAATAGCTTCTCTGCATGTGGGTCGCAGGCAGAACATAGTCTATCCCAACTGTCTTGGGCATTATGAATGGTACAGAATCAGAGTCAGAATACCTTTATTCGTCCCACAATGGGGAAATTTGCAGAAATTTATACCCTCACTTGGTTGAGAGCCAATGGCAGGGCACACAAACAAATCGAGGGATAATGTAAAGCAGTGTTTTTCACGCCCTGTGCCACGGCACACAAAGATCATGTCAGATATGCGATGGGAAATGATCAATTGTAAATGGCAGTGCGGTCTATCGCCTGACATTGTATTTGTGTAGTACTCTACCAAACAAGTAGGGAGCAGCAGCAAGCTAATTGGTTGAAGCTTTGAGACAAGGTATGTGTGTGGCCTCATGCCACAAACATCGGTTGTCTCAAAGAAAAAGTATACAGTGCCTTGAAAACATATTCGGCCCCTCGAACCTTACAACATTTCGCCACATTTCAGGCATTAAACATAAAGATGTAAAATTTTATTTTTTCTGTGAAGAATCAACAAGTGGGACACAATCGTGAAGTAGAACAAAAATCATTGGATAAATTAAACTTTAAAAAAAAAATGAAAAGTGGGGCGTGCAATATTATTTGGCCCCCTTGCGTTAATACAGTGATACCATGGCTTCCGAACTTAATTGGTTCCCAGACAGAGTGTGTAAGGCAAAAAGTGTGTATCCCAAAAATGAATTTCCCATAGGAAACCATTAAAATGAGAAGAATCCATTCCCAGGTCCCCATAAAACATAATTTTCTCTTTTCTAATTTTCTAAGCCTTAACGACACAAAATATACCTTATTTTATGTATAATAAATGTGGTATGGCATTATAATTAAAGAAATAAACTGTACTATATAATAAAGTCGTTATTCATCGAAGATGGCGCCCCACTCTGTGGCTGCCTCCGCAGCAGCTCATTCCCTTTTTCAGTCCCTTTCTGTTCTACTTTACTTTTCCATTCGTGTTTTGTTTACTTTCGTTCCCGAAACCTACGGGACGGAGATGGGCATGTTCGCTTTTGCTCATTGCCGTTATTTTTTATTTTTTCACCACTCCTGTAAACGGGGAAAACACTCGCACTCGGAATCCCGTTGTTTATAGTCGAGACCAGCTACTAGTATGGCGAGCTAATAGCGGACGCCGCACCGGACATTACCGTCGAGCTGAAGAGGAGAAAACGGGGATGTGGGACCGGGAAAGATCGCCGCAAAAGAAAGAGAAAATACCAACATGTTCTCCCGTCCGTCATTATAGGGAATGTGAGATTGCTCCCGAATAAAATGGAGGAGCTGGCGGCGCTAACGCAACACCAGAAGGAGTACCGGAAAGCCAGCTTGCTACTTGTCATGGAGACGTGGCTATTATCAATCACTCCGGACACTCACGCTGAGTTGAAGGGCTTGCAACTCGTACGAACGCACAGTAATGCAGGCAGCAGTAAGCAGAAAGGAGAGGGGATTGCTGTGTTTGTGAATGACAAATGGTGCTGCTAGCCATTAGCCTCCGGCCGCATTACCTGCCGCGGGAATTCTCACACGTCATAGCCGTGACGGCGTACATTCCCCCTACGGGAAATGGTGGCACTGCCTCCGATGCCCTCATGACTGTTTTAAACAAGCTGCAAACCCAGTCCCCCAACGGCCTGTTCATCATCATCTCAGGGGACTTCAATCACGTGTCCCTGAAATCCTTCCTCCCAACATTCACACAATATGTAACTTGTGCCACCAGAGACAATAACATCTTGGACTTATTCAACTCAAATGCCAAGGACGCGTACAACCCCCCCCCCCCCCCCCCCCCCTCGCGGAAGAGCTGGTATATCTCCAGCCTGTGTACAAACCCCTTGTCCAGAGGCAACCAATTCTGACCCGCACGGTCAGAAGATGGTCCACAGAAGCTGAAGAAGCTCTGCGGGACTGTTTTGACTCAAACAGGTGGGAGCTCTTCACTGAGATTCATGGGGAGGACGTTGATTGACTGACAGACACTAATAGAGTGCTTATGCACATTAGTATACATATTACATTATTTCATGCTTAGATTAGTAAACATATTATGTTATTTCATGTTTAACTTAGTACATGTTATGATTATCTCATCTCATCTCATTTTCCGTACCGCTTATTCCTCATTAGGGTCGCGGGGGTTGCTGGAGCCTATCTCAGCTGTCTTCGGGCACGAGGCGGGGGACACCCTGAATTGGTTGCCAGCCAATCGCAGGGCACAGAAAGACATACAACAGTCACTCTCACACTCACACCTAGGGACAATTTGGAGTGGTCAATCTGCCTGCCATGCATGTTTTTGGAGTGTGGGAGGAAACCGGAGGACCCGGAGAAAACCCACGCGGGTCCGGGGAGAACATGCAAACTCCACACAGGGAGGCCGGACCGGGATGCGAACCGGCGACCTCTGCACTGTGTGTGTGTGCTAACCACCCGACTACCGGGCCGCCCTATGTTATGATTATTGCATGTTTAATTTAGTTTACATAGCATTATCAAGCATATTAGTTCAATAGTTGTTGCAACAGGCAAATTCAGTCTAAGGCCCTCCCAACACTGAGTTGTTCGTAGCCGATTGGACGGAAGATCGACTTGTCCGCAACTGATTGGTCAACAGACTGTCGCGGTATTCTTTAAACTAAGCCTGAAGAGGCAGACGGGGGTTCTTCTTTTGTCCAGCTCCAACTAGAGATGTTTCTCACGATTGTTACTGAATAAAGTAGTTTTTGCTGTGTACCAACTATCGACTCAACTGGCATTTCATCAAGAAACTCGACGAAGTCAGAACCAGACGAAGATAAATGAATTTTACCCAGACACCATCACAGACTACATAAACTTTTGTGAACATACCACCGTACCCACCAGGACTGAGCTGTTTTTCCAAATACAAAATGTGGATTAATCCCGACATAAAAGCCCTCCTGAAAGAAAATAAAAGGGATTTTGTGTTGGGCAACAGAGAGGAACGTGAAGGCCGTGCAGATCCAACTGAGGAGGATGATCAGAGAGGGGAAGAAGGCTTACAGCATGAAAATGGAGGAGCAGCTGCAAGCCAGCAATGTCACTGGTGACAGGGAGGGTCTGAAAAACATCTCAGGCCACAAAAGCCATTGAACGAAAAAGAAAAAGACTGGGCAGATGAACTCAACCGGTTTTTCAATCGGTTTGACAAGATGCCTGTCGCCCACCGTCAACTCCACCTGTAGCTGCACCTTCACCAACTCTCACTGTGGACTCCCCTCCCTGCCCCCTCTCACGACCAGCTTCCCGCAACCAACAACTGCCGTTGAGCATCCAGGGTTCGGACAATGAGAGGGTGACCTCTGACAAGTACCTGGGTGTTACTCTCACGGCCCTAATCAAAATGGGACAGAGTCGCCTCTTCCTACTCAGGGAAGTGAGGTCTTTTTGGGTTCAGTTGTCACTCCTAAAAACTTTCTATTGACTCTGTGGCGGCTTCAGCCATCCACTATGGAATTGTCAGCTGGTCAGGCAGCATCACCACCCGGGACAGGAGAAGACTGGAGCGCCTTGTCAAGCGAGCAGGCAGTTCTGACAGCACTGGGTAGCTCCTTCAGCCAGAGACTGTTACACCCAGGCTGCAAGAAGGAGAGGTACCGCCGTTCGTTCCTACCGACTGCTGGCAGGCTTTGCAATTCTCAATAATCACATGTGGGAAAAAAACCTGGACACTTGTACTATAAATATGGGTTGATGCAATACAGCTACATATATCAACATGCCTTTCTTGATACTTGCACTATGTACAGTTTTTTTATGAAACGGTTTTGCATATTTACAGTATACAGTTGACATTTTTATTTTACTCTGCTTAAGATTTCTTGTTTTCTATCCTTTCACCCCACACCAAATCCCCTTTCAAATTGCTGCTGTGGACTGCAAATTTCCCCATTGTGGGATGAATAAAGGTTTTCTCATTCTGATTTACCTTTGTGATGGTCGTTGATGGCTTGATGGAATGGAGTGGCCGGTTTCATCAGCATTAAACACTTGATGAGGGGCGTAGTCTTCTTTCACCATCTTGAGGAATGATCCCTTGTAGGTGCTTTCTCTGCGATAATTTTACCTAGTTCCTGATCAATTGTATACTGTTGAGCTGCGTTGATAGCTTTTTGCATCAAGTCTACAGATGGCTTGTGCGAGTTTGGGTTCGCGAGTCTGATTGATAGGATATTTTAACCTTGCAGGCTACACTGCCTTTGAACTATCAAAGTTGAAACTCTCAGTGTCGTCTGCCTGTCTCTTTAATGTTTAAACCACCTCCCTTCACTGCTGCGTTCTTGACCAATCACATGGCTTTAACCGAAGACTAGGGGCGGAGAATAGTGTGCAAAAAAAAAAGTTGGCTGCCATTTTCCTTTTTGGAGAACGCCCTCACTCTCTCTCTGTCTGTAAACCCCCCCAGGCCCCTTCACTGCAGCGTTCTTGACCAATCACGCGGCTTTAACTGAAGACTGGGGGCTGGGAATGGAGGCCAAAAAAAAAAAAAGTCGGCTGCCATTTTCTTTTTTGGAGAACGGTCTCACTCTCTCTCTGTCTGTAAACCCCACCTCACTGCTGCATTCTTGACCAATCATGTGGCTTTAACCGAACACTGGGGGCGGGGAATAGGGGACAAAAACAAGTCAGCTGCCATTTTCTTGTTAGGAGAAAGGGCTGGTTCTCGAACGACTCCGTGTGTATCCCGAAAAATAGTTTGTATGTAAATGGTACGTAAACCGAAATGTGCGTAGGCCAAGGGTTCGTAAACATAGGTATCACTGTATTACGATGAAACAATGGACTAAATGGAAGTTGGACAACCGCAAGTGGTCTATGGATCAGAAATAAAGTCATTTGAAAGATGTTGGGATGAAAATTTGGTATATTATTGCAGGAAATCACAAATGACCGGGAGATTTTATGTGATGGCACTCCCCGTGCGGCTGACTACACCCTCAGTTGACTCAGTAGTTACAAACATCAAACTTTTTCATTTAACCCTTTACAGACGATTGGGTCATATTTGGTACACTAAAGATAAGTGCTTATAGATCGAAAAAATTAAAGGTAGAAGTTCAAGTGCCGATTGCAACTGATGCAGCACAAGCTACATGTCCCTTTTAAAACAGGTTATGTGCAGCTTTGCCTTTAAGAACGTCAGTGACATCATCTCCTTCATGCGCAACACAACGTGCGCTCCTCCCCCTTCTACTTTTCATTAAACATAAAAATCCTCCAGTCAACATTGTAGCTGATGTGGAAAGCGAGTCAGAGACATCTGATATCGACGATGATATTGTTGATCCTGACTTGGTACCCAATGCGAATAATTGTAAGTGAATTGTGCTTTTTCCACTAATAGCTGTACCTCATAGCTTTGCATGCTCAATATGATTATTGAAACGGAGGTCCATACTTTTTTTTTTTAAATACCCATGTATATCCTTCCAGATCCTGATGAGAATGAAATAGATGATTTAGAAGAAGGTGATGTCCAAACAACTGAGAGAATACCTGGAACAAGTCATCAAGGACGCTTCCAGAAGAGAGGTTCTGAAACAATGGTCCGATGCGAGTGGGGAAAACACTGATAACCACGTGTTCGTTGAGGCAGACTGTTGCATTGATGAACTTCTATCACCATTGAAATACTTTCAAAGGATTTTTGATGAAAAAAATATGGATATTATAGTTGAACAGTCGAACCTATATGCAATGCAAAATGACATCAATAAGCCCCTGTGTCTCACCAAAGAGCTTGAGAAATGGCTGGGATTGATATTTTATTTCTCAATCTCAAAATTACCAAACACTCGGATGCATTGGGCCCAAGTGATTATGCTGCAGAATGTATGTCAAGGGATCGCTTTGAAATTATAAAAAGAAACTTGCATAGAGCAGACAACACAAAGCAAGGAACTCGAGGAAGCCAAAATTATGATCCCCTGCACAAAATAAGGCCAATGATAAATCACTTGAAACAGAAGTTTCAAGAGTTACCCAAATCACAGCGTTTATCAATTGATGAACAAATTGTACCCTATAAAGGTAGATCTGCACTCAAGCAGTATCTACCAAATAAACCAAAGAAATGGGGGTTCAAGTTGTTTGTGCTGGCAGGCTATGATGGCTACATGTACGATTTCATTCCATATACAGGAAAGATAAACCCAGTCAGTGATTCCACGGTTCCTGATCTGAAAGCAAGCTCAAATATTGTGCTCCATTTGGCTCAAAACATCCAACCAGGAAATAATCATTTACTGTATTTTGATAATTGGTTTACCTCCATCCCATTACTGCAACATTTGGCAACAAGAAAAATCTGGTGTTGTGGCACAGTGAGACTCAATCGATTGGTTGGACTCAACAAGAGCCAGACTGCTTACAAGCAGCTCATGAAAAGAGGCAGAGGTTCCTTTGACGAAAAAATACTTCTGAAAGATGCCTGTGAGGTGACATTAGTACGCTGGTTTGACAACAAAATAGTAAATATAGTGTTAACCTTTGCGAAGGCAAATCCTCTGTCTACTGTCACTCGCTTTGACAGCAAAAGTAGAGAGGTTATAGAAGTTCCCATTCCCGATATTGTAAAGAGGTATAATGAGTCGATGGGGGGAGTAGATCTTGCAGATCATCTACTTTCACTAAATAGAATAAACACAAAGTCTAAGAAGTCCTACCATAGACTTATTTTCCATTTTTTGGACATGGCTCTCGTGAACTCTTGGCTTCTTTATTGGAAGGATACTTCTTCTCTTTCCCTGACAAGAAAAGATATATTATCCCTTGCTGAGTTCAAATTGCAAGTTTCAATTTGTCTGACAAAAGCAGGCAAGCTATGTCAGCCTGTCAGGCGAGGACGTCCAGTGAGATCAGTTGAACCGCAAGCAAAAAGACATCGAGTGTCATTTCCTTCTGATGATATTCGGTTTGACAACATAGCTCATGTTCCATATGTTGCAAAGAACCGCAACAGGTGCAAGCATGGTACATGCTCGAGGAAAACTAGTGTTTACTGCAAAAAAATGCAATGTAAATCTTTGTTTGAATAATCACAATAACTGCTTTGCATTATTCCATGGTTATTAGCTAGTTTTCTCTATCTGTAAAGGAACAATGTATTTTTTTTTTATATATTTTTGTAATGCTTGTAAAAGTTACTTTTGAATGTAAGAATAAAAAACTGTCACATGGATAAAAGTCTAGTCTTTGAAGTTGCATTTGACATATGTTCCAAAAAAGGCACCCACTCAATTGAGGTCTTTCATGACGATTGTACCAAATTAGGCACATTATCAAATTTTCTTTATTATTTGAAATTAATAAAAAATGAAGCTACTAGTATGTTATTATATCCATGAATGACCATAAAAACTGAATATTATTTTTTCTTACTAGAACATAATTCAGGCAGTCAAGGGTTAAGAAACATTTTGCAGTTATGCATTTCAGGCCTCTGACATTTCTATTATGCTTAGAATACTTGTTTTTTTAACTTTTCACTCCCCCCCCGACCTCCTTTCAAATTGCTGCTGTAGACTGCAAATTTCCCTATTGTGGGACTATTTAAGGCTTCTGATTCTCATTCTGAAAAGAAACAGCTGTCAGAAAAAAAATCTGACTCTAACGAAGTTAAAGTCCCAAATGACTATTTCACTTGCTATTAAAGTGGACGAATTGTTGTGAAGGAGGATGTAATGGCATGGCAGAGCCAATAACATAAAAATTAGTTTATTGAAGGTAGTCAATGCTAAAAACCACATGGCCAAATATCTGGTCTGGGCAGGCAGATGAGAGAGCGCGAGTGCCATGTGGCTTCCAAAGGGGGGTGAAGGGAGAACAGGAATTAACTAACTACCCTCACCCCACATCACTGCCCTCGAGAAGAGGGAAGAGCATGTAACACTCCCACCCATAGTTTATGATTGGACTGGGACAATTGCAACACACAGGTGCATTCAGGACCTAAAGTGCTACAAGTAGAACAGCGCGTCCGCAAGGACATTATCCCTGCCACGGATACGGATGTTGCAGATGAGTCCCTAACATCAATACTGTGCTGTAATACAGTGGTCTGAATGGGCATGTCAGAGAACAGAGATGTGTGCACATTCACCAACTGGATTATGTCAGCACACTGAGAGTCAGTCAAGTGAGAGATGTGAGTTCAAGCTTGCCAACATCTCAGAATTAGATGCATGTACAATGGCAGCTGATGAAGACATCAAACTCCTCACCTTCAACAGTGGTGAGCGCACCTGTTGAAGGTGAGGAGTTTGATGAGGTACCACAGGTCCATTGGGCTTAGCAGTGGAATTTATTTGGGCCTAACCCCCACGCTCAGCATAAGGCTTCAGCATATTAACATGGTTCATAACCAACTTTGACGCCTATGTTCTGGTGTGGCCACAAAGTAATCACTGTCACTGACCTTCTCCTTCACCAAGTACGGGCCAATAAAAGGGGCCTGCCGGGCAATATCAGAAATCGGCAACAGTACCAGCATCTTATCTCTAGGTGCAAATTCCCTGCCCTCAACTTTTTGATGATCTCAGCCCTTCATTTTCTTCTGGGTGACAATGAGGTTCTCCTTTGCAAGTTCACAGGCACGCCACAATCTGAACCAAAATTCACAGACATAATCAGTTGCTGTGGGTCACAGCAACCGATGTAACTCTCCTCCAACTTCTTCAACGGATCACGAACTGCATGAGCAAAGCAGAGTTCTGTAGGACGGAAGCCCAGGGAATCCTGCACCACTTCTCTAACGGCAAAACGGCAAACATCATCAAGTGAACCCCACTGTCCCAGTCCTTGTCAAACGCAAAGCAATATGCACGCAGCATGGACTGGAGTGTTGACTGGAATCTCTCCAGCGCTCCAGCGCTGGTGGAATGCACTGGAATGGCAATGGCGTAAAGTGGCCAAAAGTAGTGACGTCGAATACGGTCATGGGTTTTATTTACACCTCCGTGACCGCCCAGCTGGTTGTCATAGGCCAAGATTAAAATCTCACCTCGGTAACGAGATGGAACTACCACTTGAGTCACTAGACCGTGAGAATGGCTGCCTTTCCAGCAGCTCCTGTATATTGTTTTTGTACTTCTTTCTTTACTTTCCTCTTCCTTTCATAACTTTGCTGCTGTGTTACTTCCTGGTAGAGTGAACGCTGGCGCGAATGGCCGCCGCTGCTCACCCGCACAAAAAAAAGTTCTGTAAAGTGTCCTAGAGAGTTTTGATTGGCGATTAGAAATTAAATGCATTATTATTATTATTATTAATTATTATTATTACCCTCCAATCATCCAGAACTTGGAGACCACTTGCGCATGACGATTTCATTGGCCACAAATGGAGTCCAAGATGGCGTCCGAGTAGGCAGCCGTCAGCAAGTGCTCTGATGAGCCTTGCTTTTTTTGTTGTTTTTGTGTTGTTTTTGTGTTTTCTTTTGTCACTTTGTGTTGTTGTGCGTCGTGTGGAACAGATACGGATTGTTTTTCAGCATTTTTTACCACGACATTCATCAAGGAGGAGACTGTGCTGAGCGGTTGCGCCTTTTCGGCAGCATGGATATGCCAGTACTGTTTTTGAATGGGAGGAATGTCGCTGCCATTCGACTGTCATCGCTGGACACCACAGGGGCCATTGTGCTTTTTTGCATCTGTAATGGGCAGCATCTTCACAGCCCCGCTTTGTTCAGTGGAAGGTCGGTGCTGTTGGACAGTCTGCGGCTGGATGGATAAATGGCTTGAGGAGCCCGCGATAAGAAGGAAGGAGCGTCAGCGCAGAGCGCCGATGCGTATATGGAACTGTCGCGGGATGGAATTGAAGCTGATTTATGTGGGACAGGAGATGTGAGACAATCTCTTTTCATCAATGGATGCTACAGCTGCATGTTTGCTTTCAACATTTAGCTTGTAGTCGACGTGCACATTCCACCATGATGTCCCTGATCCACTGGTGAAGAGACGCTTTGATCCTCTCCTCTTTCATCTGGAACTGCTTTATGTAACAAAGAGGGTACAGAAAGTGCTTAAGAATGAATGTCTGTTATTTGTTATTTAGGTTTTTTTTGTTCTTTTGACTTCAAGACGGCGCCGCGAGAGTGGCTGCCTTTCCAGCAGCTCCTGTGTTTTGCTTTTCTACTTTCATTTCTTTCATAACTTTGCTGCTGTGAAATGTAAATTTCTCCACTGCGAGACTAATAAAGGCAAATCCAATCCAATCCAATCCAAAATACCTCAAACTGCTTCCTCAAACAAAGGAGACATATTTGGGTCTTCTCTCTGGCAAACTGTAAGGTGCTCCAGTGCCAAGGACACCTTCCCAAAGCCACTACTCCCCCTTTCACTGGGCAGCACATCTGGTGAGGGTGAAGCACCTACAGGGCCTAAAGATGAAGCACCACCGTGTGGCCCAGTGTCAAACATACCTGACAAGTTAATTTCATTGTCAAGGTCAGCAACAGCTTGACACTTTGACATGGAACGGGTTACAGCACATGCAGTGATATACATGGCTTGAGGAGCCCGTGATGAGAAGGAGCGTCAGCGCAGAACGCCGATGCGTAAGTGGAACTGTTACGGCTTGGAATTGAAGCGGATTTATGTGGGACAGGAGATGTGAGACAATCTCTTCTCGTCAATGGATGATACACCTGCGTGTTTGCTTTCAACATTTAGCTTGTAGTCGATGTGCACATTCCACCATGATATCCCTGATCCATTTGTGGAAAAACACTTTGATCCTCTCTTTCATCTAGAACTTTAGTTTTTTTTATGTTCATTTGACTTCAAGACAGCTTCAAGACGGCGCCGCAAGAGTGGCTGCTTTTCCAGCAGCTCATGTATTTTGTTTTTCTACTTTGATTCCTTTCATCACTTAGCTGCTGTGAAATGTAAATTTCTCCACTGTGAGACTAATAAAGGCAAATCCAATCCACGCCAAACCCCTGAACCAACACACTAGACCAGGGGTCGGGAACCTATGGCTCGCGAGCCATATATGGCTTTTTGATGATTGCACCTGGCTCATCGATAAAACGAAATACATATTCTTGCTTTTTCGCTGTACATTTCCTGTTTGGGCTGCAGTAGGCGGAAAGCGCAATTTTGATTGGATGATACTGGCCGTTCATGTTGAAACAGGTAAACTTAAACGGGTGGGGTGGGGTTCAATTTGAATCGTTCGTACAACACCTTAAGGAAAATAGGATTAGGAATACTGATGAGGTGATAACTGTGGAAGTGGGGCATTCAGGCCAGTCGTTAGTCAGAACAATAGGAACAATCAGTGTAGCGGCAGGGAGTAGTCCTCTGCTCCCCCCAACCTGAGAGCAGGGACCTATCATAGCAGACCAGACTGCAGACTGACCATGTCTGGACAGTAGGGATATATATATAGGGCCTAAACTACCAGTAAGACTTTAGTTTGCCGACGAAGTTTCTTGGATAAGAAGCGAAACGTCCGACACCTTCAAAGAAGTACAGATGACGGCTGAAGAAACCTTTTCATCGACACTACCTCACTTTACATTCAGAAATTACATGTATTGTCTGTTGTCAATTGTCTGTCTTTTTAGCCACATTATAAGTGCCTTGCACGCTGGGTCCGAGAGGACATTAATTTCATCTGTGCTGTCTGTCATGCATATTAGCATATTTGACAATAAAGCTGACTTTGACTTTAAATGGAGCCTTCTTTTTCTTGAAAGTTGGAGGGTCGCATATCTCAAAGTTTGCGCTAACTCCACGAATAAAAATGAGCAGTCGCGCTGTGTCTTGCACGTCCGTGCTCTCATCTATTGCCAATGAAAAAAAGTCACATTCTTTCGTCTTCTGCTGCAGCTGGGCATATACATTACTCCCGATTTCTTCAACGCGTCTGGTGATTGTTCTCGCCGACAGACTTACGGCATGAAATGCATCTTTCTTCTCGGGACACAATTCCTCCGTGACAGCATGGATGCCCGCATTTCTTCACAAACTCTCCGTCCGTGAAAGGCTTACCGCTGCTTGCTATCAGTTTAGCAACCCGAAAGCGGGCCCGAACGGATGCCTTGTTCAGCTGAGCTTGGCTCTGCTGAGATAGTAGTCCACTTTTTAGCTTTGAGAGTTTGTCTGCTTGTATTTGGCCTTGCAAGCTATCGTGCTTGTCTTTGTGACGGGATTCATAGTGTCGGCGAAGATTGTATTATTTGAATACCGCCACCGCCTCTTGACAGGTGAAACAAACAGCCATTTCTTTGCATTGAACAAAAAATAATCGTTTGTCCACTGCAGGTTAAATACCCTGCATTCTAAATTTTTTCTCTTACCTAACCTTTTCACCATTATTCCGTTTTTTCTTTGACAGGAAGGTTCACAAGAGAAAATGTGTTCGGGACCAAACTGAGCACAAAACTGAGCGCACCTGAATGTACCACCGGACTCCCCTCCATTTCCTCATACGTCACTTTCTTGTGTCGCGTCGCATTGTGACCGACTCCTTTGGCGTTCTATTGTGAGCAGGCGTGATTGTATTGTTCAATCACGATTATAAACAACAATCATTGATTACATTGATTAAATTAGGAACAGATAATTATGGAAACCGACGTTTGACTTGTAAAAGGATTTTTTTCTGGAGGACAAATGGGGAAAAACTCTGATAGCATCTCTGGTATTGTTCAGGGGGCCGGGCCGAGTGTGCTGACGGGCCGGATAAGGCCTGCGGGCCATAGTTTGGTGACCCCTCCTCTAGAAGGATGTAACAGAGGATCCAGTCATTTTTCAAAATAAAACATCCGAAATACATGAAGTGGCGGTAATGTAAGTCATTTATTTTTCTGTGTGGCCCGGTACCAAATGACCCAAGGCGCCAAGTCTTGTTTGAAAATGAAATCAGCATCTCCAAAGAGCAGATCTGCCATCAGAAGTGCTCTAAAATGTCCTTGATATATAGTTGTTTTTGACTCTGGACTTTAAAAAGCAGTGGACCAACACCACAACAGACTGTGGAAACTTCACACTGGACTTCAAGCATTTTGGGTTGTGGACCTCTGCTTTCGTCCTCCAGAATCTTGGACAGTGGCTCTTAAACTGGGTTCAATCGAACCCTCTGGGTTTGGTGAGTCCCCCGCCGCAGAGGTCCACCCCTCAGTCTAGTGTGCAGTTAGTGGGCACAGTCATTAAAAGCGTCTTGCTCTGAGATTTCCAACCGGTCCGCTTTCAGGTCGCTGGTTTATGCAGCAGAGTGAGAGCTCCCTATCAAACCGCTTGAAGAGGGTAGATGTGTCTGAGTCACTCTCTCATTTTAATCCTTGCTAACTAAATAAGTTGGCTTGTGCCGGTCCCAAGCCCAGATAAATACAGAGGGTTGTGTCAGGAAGGGCATTCGACGTAAAAGCTTGGCCAAAACAAGCATGTGAATCAAACCTCTGAAGATGGAGGACACTGATTCGCTGTAGCGACCCTTTGAAGGGAAAAGCCGAAGGGAAGAGAAGATGTCGGGCCCAAAAAAAGTGGTCAGACGAATATGTAAAACATGGATTTACATGGATCATGGAATGTGACGGGAGTCAGCGTCCCATCTGCATGATTTGCAATGCCAAGTTGAGCAATTCTAGTCTTGCACCTGCAAAACTGAACACTTCTTGAAGCTGCATGGAGATGCGGAATACAAGAACACAACGGAAGTTCATGCAGTGATGGTTTTGTTATTTGAATAAAGTGACATGAACAAAGTGATATGAAGGAACAGTAATATTAATGCACAATTAAAGATTGGCCAAAACAAACATGCAGATCAAACCTCTAAAGATGGAGGACACTGATTTGCTGTGGCGACCCCGTCAAGGGAAAAGCCGAAAGGAAAAGAAGAAGAATTCATGAGCACTAGTAAAAAAAAAATATTTTTTTCATGAAAGAAGGCTTCGGTGAATGAGCATATGAAACTAGTGAGGTTCGGTGACTCGAACAAGATTAAGAACCACTCCTCGAGGACCGTTATTTCCAAATGAGATCCTTTTTCTTCTCTATTCAGAAAAGAGGATTTTGGACCACTGACCAACAGAATTTATTTTTTCTTTGGCTCAGGTAAGATGTTTGTGGCGTAGTTTTTGGTTCAGGAGTGGCTTGACCTGAGGAATCCGACATTTGAAGCACATACCCAGGATTCGTCTGTGCAATCACTCGACTATAAGTACCAAAGCCAGGTTCTATGATCAGGGGATTCCTGTGCTTGATTGGCCAGAAAACTCACCTGACCTCAACCCCGTCGAAAATGAATGGGTCATTGTCTAGAGCAGAGGTCGGGAACCTATGGCTCGCGAGCCATATATGGCTCTTCTGATGATTGCATATGGCTCGCCGATAAAACTAAAATATGTATTTACTTTTTCGTCTCATCGTTTTTTTTCACCGTTCATTTCCCGTTGGGGCTGCAGTTGGCGGAAAGCGCAATTTTGATTGGATGACACTGACCTAGAATGGCCGAAAGCGCCATGTTGATTGGATGATAGTGGCCGTCATGTTGTAACAGGTAAACGCCCCTTTAAATGAGCCCAACGAGTGCACTTCAGCGTGAATACACTGGTGTGTGCGCGGGGAACCGCATCGGGTGGGAGTGAGCTGGGGGGTGACGCAGCCTCCCTGGAAGTGTGACAGCGGGCGTCTGCGGAGGTCTTCAAGTCGGCTTTCGATCACCGAATGCGGGCGTGCACGGGGGAATCTCGGCCTGTTTCTTTTGAAATATTTTCAAAGTGTTTGAGCTCCAGCAAGACGGCGAGGAGAGAAAATGTTCTGATTCTAATTTGCAATGAAACAATACCATCGATGAAACAGTCGAATGTCAGTGCCGGCCCGAGGCCCGCGGGTTAAGGAAAGGGGGTTGAGGACAGGTTTAAACGACTTTGAGATGGAAGAGAGAATAAAACCGTCTTTAGCTCAGAATGTGGACATGCCGGCTGCAAGCTAAATTTTCCAAACATGCGTCTGACGGTGCATGCAAAGCAGACGTTCGTTTCCAATCAAAGTGTTCATTGAATGGATGGATGGATGGGTGCGAATCATGACGCGGCATGCTCCTTTAGAAGCGCCAACACATACGGCGATAACAAACAGTGACATCTAAACACATCGTATGAATTTAAAAAGCTTGATCTGATCGAACTGATGTCGTGTGTTTAGTCGTATGGCAGAAATTCATTCGTGGACAGTCGCATTTTGGCAGGGATGGTTAGCGGATTAGCCAGCTACCTTGATAGCTCACACCGGGCTCATACTCCTTTAGTAAATATAAATGTCTCACTTACCGGGCAGCATTAAACGGGAGACGTCACCTGGTGAAATTGTTAATTCCGCAAGCGCGTTCAGCGTGCTGGTACCATCGCACGCAAAATTGAAGACGGCGAGTACCTACGCTAAACGGTCAGACAATTGGGCTGGTTCCGTTAGCTAATGCGAGAATAGCTAGCCTGCCTTGTGATCCGCGGACATAGGCGGTCTTCAGTCTCTACCGTGCCGCATCAACGTTGCGCACATATTTTCGGCGAAATTGGACGTGCCGACTGATTGTCAGGCCGCCTGGTGACTTTCAGGGTGTGTGCATGATGACTGCAAATGATTCTACTTTGCTTGGGACCGGGAGGATAATGAAAAATGAAGGGGAAAAAAATCAACCTCCGAAGATGGAGCGTCAGTCCTTGTCTGACCGTTCGATTGGGCCTGATTGGTGGAGCGACCGTTTGAAGCTTTCCACGACAAACTATTGATGTGTCGTTCGCGAATGAGTCGGTTTTTAGAGCCGGATATCTGAAGTGAACGAAGAGAACCGGCTCCTACCAAGGAAACGGAAATGGGAGTCAAATTTGTGATTGGTCAAGATCCGTGGTAAAGAAGGAGGTGGGTGGAGAATTACAGACACACGCGGCCGTGAGGAGAGGGGGGGAGGGGTTAGAGCAGGGGTCTCAAACTTAATTGACCCGGGGGCCGCTGGAGACAGAGTCTGGGTGAGGCTGGGCCGCATCAGGATTTCCACAAGAAAAGCACAGATAAAACCTTCCAATGTTGTCAAAATATTTATTTTTAACATACAAAAAAAAAACGAATAAATGGCAAAATGAAAATAAAATAAAATTAACCAGCAATAAATAAATCAAATGATTAAAATATAAGGCAGATACAGACGACTGAAAAAAAAAAACACAGGAAAACTAATTATTATAATAAAGTTTCAAATGTCTGTATTTACAGTTTTTTTAACCTTTAACTTTCTTAATATAAATAATATATTGAACATGAACTGTCCAAAACATGGCTTCTATTGCCTACTTGTTCAGCTCCACACACAAGTTTCATTCATATCAATCATGCGGGCCGCACTAACATTAATCTTTCATATCAAGGCGGGCCGCAAAATATTATTTCGGGGGCCGCATTTGGCCCGTGAGTTTGAGACCCATGGGTTAGTGAAACAGAAGCACACTGAGTAGCACAACCTGAAAGGGAGATGACAGAGCTTGATAGCACGACAAAGTAAAATCAAAAGTGAAAAGGTGAGAAAATGAATAGAAAACAGTGAAATTTGGACTTGTTTCAACTTTATTGCTAGTTCAAAGGCAGAGTGTAAACTGCAATGTTAAATATCCCATCAATCAGGCTCCACAAATGTGCACAGGCACATAATAACAGTCCACCCATCTGTACAATTTGAAGATAAGACAATCAAGTGAACCAGCTATTAATGAAGTTTCTAGTGTGTCTGCCTGCATCTGTTGCTGCTGCAATATCACAACTTCCAAGATGTACAACCCAGAGCTCCTTGAGACACTTTATGCAAAAAGGTATCAACCCAGTTAAACAGAACTAAATTGATGAAACTGGGAAAAAGGTCTGTCTGTGTAAGCTCTCAGTCGTACAGAAGTGGATCATCGATGAAAAGGTTTCTTCAGCCGTCATCTGTACTTCTTTGAATGTGTCTGACATTTCGCTTCTTGTCCAAGATGCTGCGTCAGCGAACGAAAATCTTACTGGTAGTTTTGGCCCTATTTATATCCCTACTCTCCAGACGTGGTGAGTATGCTATGATTGATCCCTGCTCTCAGGTTGGGGGGAGCAGAGGACTACTCCCTGCGGCTCCACTGATTACTTCTATTGTCCTGACTGATTACTTCTATTGTCCTGCCTGAGTATGAGGTCTACGACTGGCCTGGTTGCCCCATTTGATCTGGTATCACCTCCTCAGCATAACTACGCATGTTGCCTAAGCAGTCTGTTGTACAAACAATCCAAATTGAACCTCACCCCACCATGGCGGTTTAGTGAAGGATTTTGCTGTTTTATGAGAATAGCTTCTTTTACTCCGCTTTCAAACCATCTACAGTGGGACCCAGACAGAGTGTGTAAGGCAAAAAGTGTGTATACCAAAAATTAATTTCCCATAGGAAACCATTAAAATGAGAATAAGGCATTCCCAGGTCCACATAAAACATAATTTTCTTCAAATTTTCTAAGCCTTAAAACTACACAAAATATACCTTATTTTATGGATAACAAATGTACTATAGTATTATGATTAAAGAAATAAACTACTATACAATAAAGTCATTTTATTTACCTTTGTGTTTGTCGTTAATGGCTTGGTGGAATGGAGTGTCCGGTTTCCTCAGCATTAAACACTTGATGAGGAACATGGGCTTCTTTTACCAACTTGAGGAATGATCCCTTGTAGGTGCTTTCTCTGTGATAATTGTATCTAGTTCTTCATCAATTGTGATCTGGTTAATTTAAAGCAGATTATTTACTTACAGACAGTGTATTATACGTCTTCAAATACCTGACATGTTTCGGCGTATACTTCCGCCTTCCCATCTTATCTGTTTAGCTGGGTTGATAGCTTTTTGCATCAAGTGTACAGATGACTTTCATTCATTCATTCTGATTTTGAAAACACTTTCTCAAAGAATCATACCAGAATCATATATGACAAAGAATGTGCTCGAGTCCAAGAACGGTTCGAAAAAGCCGCAACTGTTTAACAACTGACTGCTGGACATGCCAATTTATTAAAAAAATGAAAGTGGGGACCTGTCTACTGGATTGTAGAGTTCAATGAAAGTCATATTTCTGATAACTTAGCAGAAGTAATAATAATAACACATTTCAGTCATAAGCGCTTTTCAAACCTCTCAAGTACACTACAGTAACAGGATATTTTTCCGGGGGTGAGCAGTGGCAGCCACACGCGCCATGGTTCACTCAACCTGGACTTCTTTTCCTTTCGGCTTTTCCCCTCAACATGGACTTCTTCTTTTCCTTCCGGCTTTTCCCCTCAGGGGTCGCCACAGCGAATCAATGTCCTCCATCTACCCCGGTTTTGTGCATCCTCTTCTCTCACATCAGCTACCTTCATGTCCTCTTTGACCACATCCATAAACCTCCTCTTCGGTCTTCCTCTCTGTCTCCTGCCTGGGCACCCTGTCGTACGCTTTCTCCAGATCTACAAAGACACAATGCAATTCCTTCTGACCTTCTCTGTACTTCTCTATCAGCATTCTTAAAGCAAACACTGCATCTGTCGCACTCTTTTTTGGCATGAAGCCATACTGCTGCTCACAAATGTTCACTTCTGCTCTTAGTCTAGCTGCAACTACTCTTTCCCAGAGTTTCATTGTATGGCTCATCAACTTTATTCCTCTGTAGTTAGTACAACTCTGAACATCTCCTTTGTTCTTAAAAATGGGCACAAGTACACTTCGTCTCCATTCTTCATTCAGGCATCTGTTCACCATCTAAGATCTTGTTGAATAACCCAGTCAGGAACATCACCGCCACCTCTCCAAGACACTTCCATACCTCGATTGGTAAATAATCAGGCCCGAGTGCCTTTCCCCCCTTCATCCTCTTCAGCGCCCTCATCACTTCATCCTTGCTAATGTTTGCCACGTCTTGGTCCACAACAGTCACGTCTTCTACTCTTTGTTCCTTCTCATTTTCCTCATTCATCAATTCTTCAAAGTGCTCTTTCCATCTTGCCATCACACTACTGGCACCTGTTAATACATTGCCATCTCTATCCTTAATCACCCGAACCTGCTGCAGGTCCTTACCATCTTTGTCTCTCTGTCTCGCCAGCCTGTAAAGATCAGTCTCACGTTACTTGCTGTCCAGCCGAGCATAAAAGTCATTATAGGCCTCTTGTTTGGCCTTTGCCCCACTCAACCTGGACATGAAGTAAAAAAAAAAAAAAAACTAAATAAATAATATGACAACACAAAGACACAGAGAGTCATTCATTCTTCAGCACTTTCTGTACGCTCTAACATGAAGCAGGTCGAGATTGTTGGGGTAATTTGCGATACAAACATCTCTAAGCATCGCTTCCTACTCTTTGTTTACATTTTGGACTTCCCGATATGTCATATCCTGCCTTCCTTTACATGATGTCGCATTTACATTACGTCACATCCTATCACGTCACACACTGCGCCGCATAAATACTCCCGCACTCGCGCTCTCTCTGTCGCCATGCTTCCTCCTTCGCCAACCCCGCAATGTCTCCGCTCTCTCTAAGATTAAACCAACTTTCTGTTCTACACCTGGCTCCATGATGGTTTAGCCACCCTCTTCCACCAACACCCGTCGAAGCAATGAACGAACGATCTAATTAATCCAAGAGAGATGAGAGAGGAAAGGATCAAAGTGTCCTTTTCAGCAGTGGATCAGGGACGTCATGGTGGAATGTGCACGTTTACTACAAACTAAGTGTTGAAAGCAAACACGCAGCTGTAGCATCCATTGACGAAATGAGATTGTCGCACATGTCCTGTCGACATTCCTCCCATTCAAAAACAGTACTGGCATATTCATGCTGCCGAAAAGGTGCAACCGCTCATCACAGTCTCCTCCTTGATGAATGTTGTGGACAAAAATGCTGAAAAACAATTTGTATCCGTTCCACATGACGCACAACACAAAGTGACAAAGGAAAACACAAAAACAACAAAAAAGCAAGGTTCATGAGAGCATTTGCTGACAGCTGCCCAGTCGGGCGCCTTCTTGAAAAAAAATATACACTGTTTTAGAGCCATTTGAGCAGGTCACTGGAGATCAGTGTAGACAGATACAGTGGACAAATTGAAGCATTATGCTGTTATTATTAAATTATTTAATTTTTACTAGTTGGTATTGTTGGAAGAAATAATATTTCTCCATTGCGAGACTAATAAAGGCAAATCCAATACATAATAATTAATAATAATAATAATAATAATAATAATAATAATACATTACAGTTTAACCGCCTATCAAAGCTCTCAAGGACACTTTACAGTCACAGACAAGCATAGTTACTATAATAAATAAAATATAATCAAAAACACAATGCAATAAATAAAATACTATTATAAATACAAAAAATAGAGACCTACACACAAAATGAAATTTTAAACAGGTGGGAGGAAGTGAGTTCCAAAGTTTGGGGGCAAAGCAGCTGAAGGCTCTGTCACCCATCATGCTGAGACGGGCGGGGGCGGGGCATTCTGGCAGCAGTCCTAGCGTTTTAACAGTAACCAAATGGTGACTTTTCATCGCAATTGAAAGTACTCACGAGAGAAATGATGCACAGCAGTGTCAATCATTGGTCTGGGCACTCGACAAACATGTTATTCTGCGCATGCTCTAAAAAAGGCTTCACAATTTCCGGGTATCACATGATCAGCTTGTTTCGCAGGTGATATCAATCATGAAATTTTCCCAATCATGTCTTTGCCTCACACACACACATTTACACATGCACACTTAACAGGGAGGAAGAGGATCTGAGGGAATGAGAGGGAATAGAAATTTGAAGAAGGTCAGATAGGTATGGGGGGCAAGGTTATGGATATCTTTTAAAGTATAAAGACGAATTTTAAAGTTAATTCTATATTTGACCGGGAGCCAGTGGAGCTCTTGGAGGACGGGGGTTATGTGGTGAAAGGGTGAGGTTCTGGTGATGATTGGAGCTGAAGAATTCTGGACCAGTTGAAGTTTGTGGAGAAGTTTCTGAGGGACACCAAAAAGAAGTGAATTGCAATAGTCAATCCGGGACGTGACAAGACTATGAACGAGGATAGCAGTGGTGTGAGACGGGTGAAGACGATTGATATTGCGTAGGTGGAAGTACGTAGACCGGGTTAAGTTATTTATATGGGAGTGGAAAGATAGTGTGCTGTCAAGAATGACACCTAGGTCTTTCACCTGATGGGAGGGAGACACGGTCGAATTGTCAATAGTGAGAGAGAAAGCTCAAGGTGGATTTGGTACCAATGAAGAGAATTTCAGTTTTTTTCGCTGTTAAGTTTGAGGAAGTTATGGGTATACCAGGATTTAATTTCAGAAAGGCAGAGTGAAAGGGAAGAAGGCGGAAGAGAGGTGGGTTTGTTGGAGGGATAGAGGTGGGTGTCATCCGCAAAGCAATGAAATTGTATAACAAATTTGCGTAGAACATTGCAGAGGGGAAGAAGGTAGGTTATTGTCAAGTTATGTTGGTTCTTTGAGTTCTCCCCCTAACTTGAAAAGGGTTTTGACTGTGTTGACTGTGATTACACTGGGACTTCACTCTTTATCTCCAATGATGAGACAGATTTCTCCTTTCTTTTTCCTCTTTTATTTTGGACTTAATCGTCTCTTTTGTCATTGAAAAGACAATTGATGATTGCAAGGTGAAAAACCTTTGAAGCAGGTAAAAACACAAACAGCAATTAGGTTTACATTTGAAGGCTTAACAGGCTGGTTTTGACATTAAACCACCAAATCAAATTATCAAATAAACCGTCACAATAACAGGTTCTCTCACCGTCAGCCACCCTGGTCTTTACACAGTTGAACTCCACTGTCTTGGTAAACTCCTAGAGCAGTACTTGAACCGAACCGAACGCTGAGCAGTGTAGCAACTGACTATTTTAAGGAGTGGTTTCTTCTGGTGAGAGCCTTCCTGATTTCTGAATGGCTTTCAGCTGCTGGCACACCTGCCTTCATTCCAGCTCTTTGCTCTGGGGGAAAAATGGTGCCACTCATCTTTGGACTACAGCTTCGGCCGTATTTGTAGTTTACCAAGACACTCATCTTTGGACTACAGCTTCGGCCATATTTGTAGTTTGCCAAGACAGTGATAGAGAGGAGCGGTCCCAGGACAGAACCTTGGGGCACACCAGAATATACAGGAGAGGACTGTGAAGTGAAGGAGTTAATTTGGATGAACTGAGAGCGGTCAGAGATATGAGAGTGGAACCAGTGTAGGGTCGTGTCGGTGATCCCTATGGAGGAAAGTCTGTCTAGGAGGATGGGATGAGAAATGGTGTCAAAAGCTGCAGTGAGGTCAAGAATGTTGGAGTCGAATTCCTGTTTCTCTTCTGGTTCGGAGTTCAACGGAGTTTTATGATGAAATACCAGCGGAGACGATAGAAGAAAGAAGTCCAAGATGGCGTCCGAGTAGGCAGCCTCAGCAAGTGCTCTCATGAGACTTGCTTTTTATTGGGGTTATTTTTGTCTTGTTTTGTGTTTTCTTTTGTCACTTTGTGTTGTTGTGCATCGTGTGGAATGGATACAGATTGTTTTTCAGCAGTTTTGACCATGACATTCATCAAGGAGGAGACTACTGAGCGGTTGCGCCTTTTCGGCAGCATGAATATGCCAGTACTGTTTTTGAATGGGAGGAATGTCGGAGCCATTCGACTGCCATCGCTGGACACCAAAGGGGCCATTGTGCTTTTTTGCGCCTGTAATGGGCAGCATCTTCACAGCCCCGCTTTGTTTAGCGGAAAGGTTAGTGCTGTTGGACAGTCTGTGGATGGATGGATGCATGGCTTGAGGAACCCGCGATAAGAAGAAAGGAGCATCAGCGCAGAGCACCGATGCGTATGTGGAACTGTTGCGGCTTGGAATTGAAGCAGATTTATGTGGAACAGGGGATGTGAGATAATCTCTTTTCGGCAACGGATGCTACAGCTGCGTGTTTGCTTTCGACATTTAGCTTGTAGTCGACGTGCACATTCCACCATGATGTCCCTGATCCACTGGTGGAAAGACGCTTTGATCCTCTCCTCTTTCATTGAGAACTGCTTCATGTCATCAAAAGGAGGGTACAGCAAGTCCTGAAGAATGAATGTCTCTCTGTGTCTTTGTTTTGTCATATTGTCTCTATGCTGTCATATTATTTGTTATTTAGTTTTTTTTTTGTTCTTTTGACTTCAAGAGGGCGCCGCGAGAGTGGCTGCCTTTCCAGCAGCTCATGTATTTTGTTTTTCTACTTTCATTCCTTTCATCACTTTGCTGCTGTGAAATGTAAATTTCTCCACTGTGAGACTAATAAAGGCATATCCAATCCAATCCAATGGCGAACAGAAAAGACTACTTTATTTTCGTAAACAAATGGAGAACATCTCTCGTCGGAGCGGGAAGCCAAGAGAGCACAAAGCCTTCCTCCTCAAACTAGTTTAAACACACAGCAGTTGATGACATCGTCTCGACTGAGCCTATCAGCTATGGACAAGTGTTGGGAGAACATTAGACTGAAAGTTGATACTTGTTACACTCTGCATACGCAATTAGTTAACTAATAAGCTACATACATCCATATAGACTAAACTAATCATGAAATAACATAGTATGTACTAAACTAAACATGATGTTTACGGACGTGTATAAAGACACTCTATCATTCCCCCCTGTTGCACATTTAAACATCAGTACATACATTTCCAAAACGGTTTTCATGCATGCACGTCATAACTCACTGCACGGGGTACCATTCTTTGTATACCACGGAGAAGGCGAAAAACCTCTGTCATAAATTTACTGCTGTGACATGCAACCTCTCAATTTAGGAGAGTCTTAAAGGTAAATTCAATTCAATCAAAATATTGACGAGGAAAATTCCTTCTCGGCTCTCCGTTTTTTGGTTAGAGCAACCACACTCCATGGTTTACAATTCCAAGCTACAACACAGGGTCCCCTTCACGCATTTGTTGATACAAATCCTTTGCATAGTTCACCTGAGAATTAGTTATCATATTCATTAGTGTTGCTCTTAAGCATGGAATAATACAACCAATGACTAAGAAAATAAGTACAATCACGATCGCGACAGGCACAAACAGTCTAAGCAAAGTCGTATACCAAGGGCCTCCGAAGAGCATGGCAAAGGTCCACGGTTGATCAGGCCGCCGATCTCTGTAACAGGTGCGCACAAACCGTAGATCATAAAAGAAAACCATAAAAGAATATACTTTCCAACCGCATAACCACCAAAGATGTGGAGATACGGGCAAAACAGTGACATTAGTGTTTAACGGTAGCACATACAAACATCTATCCTCATCTATAAAACCCAAATTTTGACCCGTACTGTACATTGCAACGCATACTGGTAATTGCAACCCACTCTCGGTCATAACCTGATTTTCAGTTTCCAAAATGGTGTCTAAACTTGGAACAATCTCTCCTCTCGAAGCATTGCGAAGAACCGGAAAATGTTGATCAGGTCTATGCAAAGATATTAACATATATGCAGCTCGAGCCATTTTATCTCCAAATACTTTTGAATGCACGCGTTGTGTCACAGAATGAGGCATATAAGAGCACATTACTTTTCCTATTTTGTTTAGCACTTAGTGTAGCATAACGATACCACAAGTTTGATAACAACGGATTCCAGTCATGTTTTTCTCCTGCAAACGGTTGATATAATGCGTCCATGACACCTCAATTTTGGGCCTTTTTGTCAGGTGTTTCCATCCAGGCTGTCAGTCTGATATGTGGTTCATGCTGGAAAGGCGATGTCGCGACTGGTGATGTCACAGATGACATGATGCATTTAGTTACGGGAAAACCACTGTGATTTTCACGAAAATCAGGACAGTCCATGCATCCTGCAGCATCATGAGTTGTGATAGCAAGTTGGATATCTGTCATCATACCAGTTCCAGTTCCTAACTAGTTCCCTCGAGCTATCTTGACGACAGTTCGTTTTGCTTCTTGGGCACAGCTATCTCGAACCCATTTTGTATTGGGCTTAGAATGGACCACAACGGAATACCAACCAGTGGTCCAAGCCTTCCCCAAATTGATACAAGCGTACCAAGACTCTTGAGGATAATTGCTTCCATTTTGTCGTGCTTTGTTCACGAGGATGCTAAGGGGAAATGAGGCTATTCCTGCAGCCTCTAGTGGAAAGCAGGCTACAGGATGTGCCATGTTTGGACACTTATCTGACGTCGTTGGATATAATAGTGGAATTTCACAGGCTGATGGAATGGGGGGGCTCCACATGTGTCATCTGGATTGCCCCCACGAATCCGTACAGCAAGATGATGTGGAACAAACCCATTGCTAGTGAGTAGTTTGGCTCCGTCTGTCTTCCAGCTTGATGGCAGTTGGCATTGTGATCAGCACGGTGAATGGCCCCTCCCACTTTGATGCAGACCAGGTCTTCCTCCTGATTGCCTTGATCAGCACCTCGTCTCCGGGGCGCAGCCTCTGTTCCTGTGGAGGGAACAAAGAGAACTGCGGCAGTACACATGTGTAATTTTTTTCTTCTGTTGTAAACATTTCACACAACCATTTTGCCAACAAAGCACTTCATTCAGATCTGATTCATTCTTTTGCCAGGGCACACCTTCCCATAATGGGAGGATGAAAGGTCTGCCATGCAAGATCTCAAAAGGAGTTAAGCTGTTATTAGTGGGCGTTATCTCATATATAATTTAACCCAAAACAGACATTCAGGCCATGTCCTGGAATAATATGTTTACATAATGCTTTCGCAACGGATAATGCATTGGATTTCTTTGAAGGCACAATATTGGCCATCTGTAAAAATCGTCACGTCTTTCAAATCAGGTTGTAGAAATGTCATCTTTTTTTTGTATTTTCATTTTATTTCCTAGAAGTTCAACTTCTTTTTGGCAAAACTGTAGCATAGTCAAAGAAGCTTTGTCACCTGTACTTTCTAGATTTTGGAACAAAGCGATTGATACAGTCTTGTTTTCATCTTCAGTCGGTGAGACAAGATGTCGTCAATGTACAAAAGATTTTGAGAAGTTATAGGATTTTTTTAAGTCAGCAATACATGAAGACATTTCTTGTGAAAAAAATGGTGTGACGGCTGAGTCCCCCCAGTAGGGGACGTGTGTGCTCCAGTCTGCTCTTTTCCTGAAAACACATCTGGTCTTCTATAAGCAGCAAGGGGGGGGGGGGGGGGTGAGAGGGATGGTGGGGGACAGAGAGGGCAGCCGTTAGAGGAAGTGGTGGGGACCCCGCGCGCAGATCCCCCCCCCTGACCTCTGACCCCCAAGCTCAAATTCCCCAGCCCACAGCTCGCCCCTCCTCCTGCAGTGGTTAATTCTATGTCTGTCCCAGTAATGGTGATTTTATGTGCTGCTTTGTCCTTTTAAGGGAGGAGTTTCTTTATCAGCGGCCATCTTTAAAGACAGCTTTTTCATTTTTCCAGTTTGCTTAAATTGGGTAACATATACGGAATCAACATCAGCAGATTCAGGCATACATCTGGGGTGTCTGAAAACACCTTCAAAGCGTCCTCTGAAAATGTTTTCATCTTCCCCACTTTTTTATGAATTTAGTATCCTGGTGGATTGAGGTTTTCTTAGAAAAAGATTGCACCCATCAATTCAATTCACCACAGTTCACTAACAATTTCTTCTGTTAGCTCAAACACAAAGAAGACTCCCGCTGTGCCACAACGTCTCCAACCCCGAGACGTGCTCACATACACACACAATGAATGCACATACACACACGCACACGCGCACGCACATGTGCACACACTCTCACTAACGGCTCAAATGGCTCCTCGCCCCCACCTTCCTTTGTTCAAGATCTTTGTGAGACAAAGAAACTCTTGTAGTTCATCATTTCAGCACAGATCAACCAAAATTAATGTATTCATATCACGAAGAATTCACGATCAATTGCAGCTGCATTTAAACACAATCGCCTGGGTCAAAAGTAATATTTTTCATCCCAGTCCTCACACCCGAACTTCCAGAACTTCATCCTTTCTGAAGAATCCCCTTCTGAAACTTTCCCGGTCTAACAATACGTCTGCCGGAGGTGTGGCATCAAACTAGCAATCCGTAGAGGTGTCGCTGTCACGCGTAAAGTACATCTTACGCATAGGTTCAGATGAGAATGATCCAACCTGATCAATTGTAGTCTGATTACAAACCGTCAATACGTGGATTAATCGTGAATACCTTCTGGCCATCAAGGATCCCACAATACATTCAAACAAAATGGCTGCGTGCTAGCGCGTCACCGACCTTGAAAAAAAATTTGTGGAACTCAGCTGTGTCGTCAGTCAGGATGACGAGGAGCTCCACCACGCCAACTCTTCTTTCGGCTCTCATATCTCAGTCAACAAGCATGCGTCGCCGAGGGAATGATCCCCTCGTCTCTTGCGGAGAACCCACAAGCAGACACCGCCAGGAGCAGAAAGCTCCCGTCTCTCGTCAACGGATTTTGGAAATAAAAGGAAGGTGAGAAATGGGGTGGAGATTCTTGAAGTCATTGGGATCAGATCCAGGCTTTTTAAGAATTGGTGTGACAGCCAATTTTGAGGGGGACAGGGACGATTCCTGAGGACAGCGAGGAGTGAATAATGGCTGAAATGAATGGAAGGAGCGATGGCAAGCAGGATTTCACCAGAACTGTTGGGAGGGGATCTAATTGACAGGAAGAATTCTTGGATTTAGATGAGGTTCGAGATTGTAGAGGGATGACTGAGATCAAAAGGAGATAAGAGATGAGAAGGGGTAAGAAGGTTGGGGGAGGGGAGTGTTACAGAGGAGCTAAGATGCTGGTGGATTTTGTTGATTTTTTCAGAAAAGAATAGAAGCAGAGAATTGCAGGTGTCAGAGGAATAAAAGTGTGGGGGCAGAGAAACAGTGGGTTAAATGATTCTGTTATAAAGAGAAAAGAGAGCCAGAGTATTTTCCAGTATTTGAATCAATGTCCTGAGTAGTATCGTGACTTAGCTTGAGAGATACTGTCTTGTAGAGAGAAAGTTGAACGGTACATATCTTTGTGAACAGCGAGTCTGGTTCACCGATAGTCTTTCAAGCTGGTGTGTTTTCGATTTCATGGAGCGGAGATGAGCGACGGACCAGGGTGCAGAACGAGTGAATAAAAAAAGCGCGGGATTTGACAGGAATGAGCGTGTTAAGAATGTCATTATGGTCAGAGTTGTAGCGGGAAACCAGTTCATCAGGAGAGAAGCTTGGGTCCAGAGATAATGATACAAACATTAAAGCAAGACAGTCCGGGTTAATGCCCTTGATGTTACGAAAGTTGATAGAATGGGGCGTTTTGGTGGTGGAGAGTGTGATGGAAACGGTACAAATAATGAGGTAATGGTCTGTTCAACAGCTGTGCAGTTGGAAGGAGACAAACCACAGTAGCATAGGAGGTCAAGTGTGTGACCCTTTATGAGCGTAGGAACGTCCACAAGTTTGCTGAAGCCAAAGCTAGGGAAGAAGTGAACTCAATTGTTAGCGGAGTAGTTGGATTATCTATGTGTATGTTAAAGTCTCCCGTGATAATTGTATTCAGTGAGGGAGAGGAGAGATGGGGGTGAATAGTAGAAAATTAGTTTAAAGTCAGTGAGGTTTGGGGGAGAGGTAGTGGCAAGAATTGTGGGCGTAGACGAGAAATTCGGCATGCAATGCATTCAAATGAACACGTTTCAGGGAGCGAGACAGGGACAACATTCCATTTGTCACAATAAAAAATAGCTAGGCCACCTCCTCGGCGAGAATGGCGAGGTTTGGGAATATACACAAATCCTGGAGGAGTAGAGTCATTAAGCTGTGAAAAGTGACCACAAGTTTGCCACGGTTCGTTAAGGCAAAGAAAGTCAAGCTTACGGTCCTTGAGGATCAGTTCCCCCTTTCCGGTAAGCGAGCGGACGTTTAGAAGGCCGAAGATGACAGCGGTCCAGTCCTTTGTGGTAGTGTTTTCGTACCTCGTAAAGGCTGGCTAATACGCTGTGATCCACGGATCGGCGGTTATTTTTGCAAATATGCCATTGGGCTGACTGAAGGGAGGTGAAGTCCCTCGAGTCATCGACGGGGAATCTCTGACGAGACCCAGGGTGGATGTATTTTCACGGAGGATGACGGGCGATGTCAGAAAAGTGGAGATGCGGCGGGGGGAGCCCTTCCATTTTGAGCCGATAGCAAGGAGCTCGGCCACTGAATATTTGAGCCATCCTTCCGTGGGTCGATGTCCGGGTGGTGGTGAATCAACGATGGAGGAAGGCTCATCGCAGCGAGAGCACAGCAGCTCTTTCGCAGGAAAGTGGTGGAATAATTGAACGGGCGGTTGGAGCCGACAACGGGCAGTGATGTCGCAAATGATCGCTAATGGCAGTCAAGTGATAGCTAATAGCAATCAAAACGGTAGAAATGATGGATCGAAGGCTCAAAAATGTAACGGGATGAGATCTATGTAATCCGCTGGTGGTAGAAAATCGAAAGTTTTCCAGAGAGCAGCGGCAGCACAACGCGCCATCGTACACTCAGACCGGACTCAATAATAATAATAATAATAATAATAATAATAATAATAATAATAATAATAATAATACATTTAATTTACAAGCGCCTTTCAAAACACCCAAGGACACTTTACAATTAAACGAACAATCAACACCAGAACAATAAAACCATAAATAAAATGATAAATAATAAAATAGCTGTTTTAAACAGATGGGATAGCAGTTGTGTGAGGAGTAAGAGAGGGACAGAGACGATTGATATTACGAAACATGCGGACTGAGTTATGTTATTTATAGGGGAGTGGAAAGGTAGCTCACTATCGAGGATGACACAGAGGCTCTTGACCTGAATAATGATAATAATATAATAAAATAATAATAATAATAATAACAATAATTAATTTCAAGCGCCTTTAAAAACACCCAAGGACACTTTACAATAAAAACAAAGCACACAACAATAAAACCATAGGTAAAATGATAAATAATAAAATAGCAGATTGAACTAAACATTGAAAGCGATTCTAAACAGATGGGTTTTGAGGTGGGACTTGAAAATAGGGAGGGAGTCAATATTGCGGATGTTGGGTGGAAGTGAATTCCAGAGTTTGGGAGCAGAGCGGCTGAAAGCTCTTCATCCCATCGTGGTGAGACGGGCAGAGGGCACATATAGGTGAGGGGAGGATGAGGATCTGAGGGACCGAGAGGGAACGGAGATTTGAAGCAGGTCAGACAGATAGGGGAGGGGCAAGGTTATGGATGGCTTTGAATGTCAACAGCAGTATTTTGAATTCGATCCGATGTTTCACAGGGAGCCAGTGGAGCTGCTGGAGGACAGGGGTGATGTGATGAAAGGAGGGGTTTTTAGTGATGATCCCGGCTGAAGAATTTTGGACGAGTTGGAGTTTATGGAGAAATTTCTGATTGACACCGAAAAGAAGTGAGTTACAATAATCAATGTGGGAGGTGACGAGACTGTGGATAAGGATAGCAGCGGAGAAGGGTGAGTAAGGGACGGAGACGATTGATATTACAGAGGTGGGAATATGCAGACCGAATTATGTTATTTATATGGGAGTGAAAAGATAGTGAGCTATCGAGGATGACACCCAGGCTCTTGACCTGAAGGGAGGGGGACACGGTTGAACTGTCAATGATGAGAGATTTACTGTTTGCTTTGTATAGGGTGGATTTGGTACAGACAAGGAGATGGTCGGCTTGGCCGCTGACGTCAGCGTTCTTCCTCAGTCTCCTGCAGAGTGCCATGGCAACTTCACCGTCGCAGATGACCGGCCTGTGTGTGCACGACCAACCCCACGCTCCTTCGTCCTCACGCTCCCTCATCAATTCCCCGACTTGACCGACCACAGCCGAATGACTCCGTGGTGAGAAGACCTTCTGGATTCGACTCTGACGGCCGCAAGGAAAGTTTCCATCAATCGACTCAAACCAGCAGTTGTAGACCACTCATTGCCGTGCTCCCGTACAACGACTTCAGCCACCACCGAAACTTTCCCGGCCACCTCCCCACCGACGCCCGCCATGCCCGGTGATCGACCGTCATCGAGCCTGGCCTCTCCGTGTCGGCGAACGACTTTTGGTTTTCTTTATTTTTACTACATCGCTTTCACCGACTTCGGATCCAGGAGGGGAGCCCTGTGGCATCACACGGAAGTGTGCCTTTCAACCCATTGATGTCTTTGATGTCTTTCATTTCAGCCTGACGCATCCCCACGCAGGCAAAGGCTATATAAGTAGCCAGCGCAGGACAGAGGGATTGGTATCTGCCAAGGTCGTGGAGGACAGGGGGACTGCTTCCGGCCACCTAGTGGTTCGATCGACCATAGTGAGGAGATGCGTGCAATCTCCTGGCTGGAATTGGAAACGTTTGCAGGTTTTGCCGGGTATGCCTGTGGACTGTGGCGCGCTGACATGCCACGCATGCAGCTGCCCAATTACTGATGTCCTTTTGTAACCCAGGCCAGACAAACTTGGCCCCAAGTAGTTTGACAAGTGCGACCCGTCGACACATCGCAGAAGAGAGCAGGACCCCCTTCACATAGTGCCACCTCCTCAAGCTTCAGGGCCGTGCCTGCTGCCTTGAGTTCATGGATGTCCGGATCCTGAGATTGGGCGGTGGCCATCTCTGAAAAATCCACCCCAAGCTGGACTGGGCATACGATCGCGCGTGAGTGGCAATCGGCCAATGGCTTACACTTGCCGGACATGTGCCAAATGTCTGTTGTAAATTCTGAAATGGCCGCGAAATGCCGTTGCTGTCGGGCCGACCACTGTTTGGTCACCTTCGACATGGCGAATGTTAGGGGTTTATGATCTACATAGGCGGTGAAACGGCACCCCTCGCAAGATAGAGTGCTAACAACTCTCTGTCGAAAACACTACTTGTGTTCGTTATCTTCCAGCTTCCAACTGAAAAATGCAAGGGCCTGCCATTCGTTTTCCACACGCTGCTCGACCACCGCCCCTACGGCAACATCAGACGCATCGGTAGTCAAAGCTACTTGTATGGTTGAGAACGGGTGGACCAGAAGAGTTGCACTCGCGTACTGTAAGTACTGTGCTCGTTGAGGAGGCCAATCGACGGGGTCATTAGCCTTTTTTTCTCCAGGTACCGTGAGGGGTTGTCGAGGTCAGCTCCGTGAGGAGGAAATCAGTTGTAAAAGTTAATCATGCCCAACACTTTGTCTGGTAAGGGGATGGCGCCCTGTGGAGAAATGCATTGCCGCAAGAAATCGATCTTGGACAGACCAAATTGGCACTTCACAGGGTTAACAATGAGGCTGTGCGAGGCCACTATGTCATGGAGATAGACACATACAAAATCGAGGCCTCGCAAGACTGAGTCCATCAGTCTTTGAAAGGTCTGTGCTGCCCCCTTCAGGCCAAAAGGCATGCAGAGAAATTCAAAGAGGCGAAATGGGGTTATTACCGCAGTTTTCGGCACATCCTCTGCTCGTAACAGCACCTGGTAATAACCGCGAACTAAATCTACTTTAGAAAAGATCACGGCGTTGGCCAAACGTGCGGAAAAAGTCTTGGATGTGCGGAATGGGGTAACGGTCATGTGTGGTAATATTGTTTAGCCAACGAAAATCACCGCACGGCCGCCAAGAACAGTCACTTTTGGGCACCATGTTTAATGTGCTGTTGGTACGCCTCACGATGGCCAAGCACTCCATAGTAGCTAACTCGCATTTCGCCATTCCCAATTTTGCCGCGTCGAGGCAACGACCGCGGGCAAAAACTGGCGGGCCAACCGTGGAAATGAAATGCTCTACGCCTTGTTTAGTATCGGCATTGGAAAAGGCGGGATTGGTTAACGACTGATAATCGGTCTGCAGACGTTCATAAACGTTACCTGACATAAAATAATTTGCTTGCGTCAACGGCCCTCCAGCCTCACACGGAAAAGTGGCGAACGAGATGGCATCAATAAAACGACGGTTAGCAATATCCACAAGTAGTCCATGAGCACATAAAAAAATCTATGTGGATTATCGGAACCGAGATCGAGGTTACAATAAAGTTCCACTTAAATTCCCGTCCGTGGAAGCACACAGTCACCGACCTGGTTGGCGATGGGCGAGCCGTTAGCTGCGCACAGAGGGGGCCCGCATCCACCTGCCGCCTTGTCTGCCGCTGTGAGCGTTAGCAGGCTGACTTGTGATCCGTTGTCTACAAGGAAACATCTTCCTGACGAGGAGTCCGGAATGAAAAGCAGCTCGCTTTCGTTGCTGGCGTCCACGGCTGCTATTTGGCGCCTGAGTTTCCCGGAGTCTCGTAGGTGCAGAGGGGTACACAGCGTCGAGCCTTGGCGCCAAACCGCTGGTGGAAAAAACAGAGGGCCTTCTCGTGTCGTCTTCGCGTGACCAGCCACTACGGTCGGGTCGATGCCGCTTCGCCGAGGGGTTCGGGCGTCACGCTTTGCACGGCGAACCGCCGTGTCGCCAGAAGCACTCGATCTGCTTCTTCCCCCAAACCACGATAGTCGTCGGTGGCTAGGCACGTCGAGTTAGCTATCACGGCATGCAGAGGGTAGTCGGTGGCAGGGGAATATATGTGGGAAAAGGAATCCGCCTTCATCCAAAATGCAACAGCATTTTGTCCATGAGATCCACTGCTATTCCGTCACCAAGTCCGGGAAAGTAGCCTGTCTGCTCTCTCAGAGGCCGATAACGTGAACCGTCTGGTGTTTGAGCGGCGCGTATTTCTCGCTCTGTGGAGGTGCGCGTAACAGCGGCACCACACGACGAGTAGTCTGTTCGTTGTGAGACGCCACGACCAGATAAGATTCTCATCTAGGCTGATCTGTCGTGATGCCTCGTAGGTGGAAAAGCGCTTCCACATGATGGAACCACAAAGCCGGCCGGGTCACTGTGCCAGAACTCAGGCAGCTTTGCGGCGTAGGTGGCGGCTGCGAGTTGGGGCACTAGTCGTGGCGACATGGTCGTAGAAGACATCTCTTTGTTGCCATGAAAATTTACCACGTCGGTGTCACCAGTGTAGCAGTTGAGGAAGGAGAACACATGACTGACTGGAGTACGTCTTTATTCCAACTGCTAACAAGTGGATCAGAATCAGAAAACCTTTAATCGACCCACAATGGGGACATTTGTAGTGCACATCAGCAATTTGAAAGGGGAATAGGGTGGGGAGGTGAAAGGATAGAAAACAAGATATTCTAAGCATAGTAAAATAAACATGTCAACTAAAAATGTCAACTGTATACTGCAAATGTGCAAAACTGTTTCATAAAAAAACTGTACATAGTGCAAGTATCAAGAAATGCATATTGATATATGTAGCTGTATTGCATCCGCCCATATTTTCCAAGATGGCGGTGCGTGCACACGCAGCGGCTCCTCTCTCTCCCGGCAAATTGTTTTTTTCGTGTTTATTGTGTTTGTCTTACTCGTGTAAATGTCCGTCTCCGTTGGCCTCGCTACACCCGAGGCGTACCTACTCCCGTGAGGTTCTGCTCGACATCGGCAGTTCATTTTTAAAACCGAAACCAGCTGAAGCAGAAGTGCTACGCAAGCATGGATTGCTCAGGGAGTCGGCTCGTCCATTGAGCCCCACTCTTCCACCGACCCCCACTCCTGCACCCAACCCAGAGTGGAGGCGCCACAAGCGCTGTATGAGGAAACAAAAGAGGGGAAAGCGTGGAGGTATTCGCATTAGGCTCGCGGCTAGCCGCCACCGGCCTTGCATTCCTACCATCACACTGGCTAACGTGCGCTCGCTGGACAATAAAATGGACGACATCAGACTTCTCCGCTCATCTTCCAAGACCGTGGGTGAGTGTTGTGCCTTTGTGTTTGTGGAAACATGGCTGACCGACAGCATACCGGACAGTGCCATCCAGCTAGCCCAGCTAACTAGCTTCCGGGCAGACAGAGCGCTCGTCGAGGGGGGGAAGACTCGCGGCGGGGGACTCTGTGTTTACATCAGTGATGCCTGGTGCCGCAACGCTGTTGTGGTATGCAAACACTGTTCGCCACTGATGGAACTTATGGTCATAAAATGTCGGCCATTCTACCTGCCGAGGGAATTTAGTGCCATACTGCTGGTAGCAGTTTACATCCCCCCAAGCTCAATTAACAACAGGAGCACGGCATTGAATGAACTCTACCAGCACATCAGCGAGCAACAGACAGCCCACCCAGATGCTTTCCTTATCCTGGCTGGCGATTTCAACCATGCCAACCCGAAAAGTGTTTTTCCACATCTCCATGGACACATTAACTTTCCGACGAGAGGTAACAACATTCTGGACAATGTTCACCACACACAAAGGAGCCTACAAAGCCTACCCCCTCCCCCACCTAGGAGCTTCGGACCACTCCACTATCATGTTAATGCGCGCATACAGGCCACTTGTCAAAGTCGTCAAACCAGTCAAGAAGCAGATAAGGGTGTGGCCTGATGGGTCGTCAGAGGCACTCAAAGACTGCTTCTCCAACACTGACTGGAACATGTTCAGACAAGCGGCCACCTACAACAACAATACCGACCTCCAAGAGTACACAGACTCTGTTACCTCCTACATGAGGAAGTGCATGAATGACGTGACTGTCACCAGATCTGTCACCATCCTGGCCAACCAGAAGCCATGGCTGACGGGTGAAGGCCACAGGCTCCTCAGGGCTCGGAACGCTGCCTACAAAGCTGGCGATGAGCTGGGCCTGAGGACAGCCAGGGCCAACCTGTCACGTGGCATCAGGATGGCCAAGAGACAGCACTCCAGGAGGATCGCCAACCACTTCAAAGACAGCAGAGACACCAGGAACCTGTGGCGTAGGATACAGACCATCACAGACTACAAGCCCACTCCACAGACCTGCGAGAACTCCACCACTCTGCTGAACCAGCTGAACGACTTCTTCGCCCGCTTCGAGGCAGACAACAGCACTCCAGCACAGAAGACCCCACCACCTCCCGGCGAACAGGTGCTGACACTGTCCCAGGACAGCGTGAGGCGATCCCTCAGAGGGACCAATGCACGAAAAGCCCCGGGTCCCGACGGCATTCCTGGCCGTGTTCTGAGAGACTGCGCTGTGGAGCTCACAGATGTCTTCACAGACATCTTCAACACCTCTCTGAGCCAGGCTGTTGTGCCCACGTGCCTCAAAGCCACCACCATTATCCCGGTCCCGAAGAAGTCGTCCCCCACCTGCCACAATGACTACCGCCCGGTCGCACTCACTCCCATCCTCATGAAGTGCTTCGAGCGGCTAGTTATGAACCACATCAAGGCTGCCCTCCCCCCCAACCATGACCCCTTCCAATTTGCATATCGGCCCAACCGCTCGACAGATGATGCCATCTCCACTGCTCTCCACACAGCGCTCACCCACCCGGAGACCAGAGACTCCTACGTTGTACTCCTACGATGAACAGCATTCTGCTGTTCATCGACTTCAGCTCAGCATTCAACACAATCATCCCCCAACAACTCACCGATAAACTGAGCAAACTGGGGATCAGCACCTCCCTGTGCTGCTGGACTTCCTGACGGGGAGACCACAGGCAGTCAGAGTTGGCGACAACACTTCCAGCACCATCACGCTGAACACAGGGGCCCCCCAGGGGTGTGTGCTGATCCCCCTCCTCTTCACTCTGCTCACGCACGACTGCTCACCATCATCACCCAGCTCCAACCTCTTCATAAAGTTTGCGGATGACACAACTGTGGTGGGCCTCATCAACAACGACGAGGAGACAGCCTACAGGGACGAGGTCAGCCGCCTGGCCACGTGGTGCAAGGACAACAATTTTCATCTGAATGTGGAGAAGACGAAGGAGATTGTTGTGGACTTCAGGAGAGTGCGCCCCCAGCATGCTCCACTAACCATCGACGGTGCTGCAGTGGAGAGAGTGAGCAGCACCAAGTTCCTGGGAGTGCACATATCCGAAGACCTGTCCTGGAGCCACAACACGGCATCAATGGCCAAGAGATCCCACCAGCGCCTGTACTTCCTCTGCAAGCTCAAAAGAGTTGGAGCCCCGACCCCCATCACGACCTCCTTCTACCGCGGTACCATAGAGAGCATCCTGACCAGCTGTATCACCGTGTGGTACGGCGCCTGCACCGTGTCCTGCCGTAAGACTCTGCAGCGCATCGTGAGGACAGCTGAGAAGATCATCGGTGTCTCTCTCCCCCCCTTCAGGACATCTACAACACCCGCCTCACCCGCAGAGCCATCCGGATCACTGGCGATCCCACCCACCCCTCCCACAGCCTCTTCAGCCTGCTGCCATCGGGTCGGAGACTGCGGAGTCTCCGAGCCAAGACCAGCAGGCTCAAGGACAGTTTCTGCCACCAGGCAGTCCAGAGACTCAACTCCCTCCCAGCCCTGCCCAGCCTGCCCCTTCCCACTGCCACACTCACCGAACTCTGAGTACACGCTACATGCTGTACGATCACCCTGAACTCTATTTTTTTCTTCTTTCTCATTTTTTTTCTGCAAGACCTCACTTCAACCCTTTCTTGTTGTTCGTTTTTGCATTACTACATTACGTCACTTTATATACGTCACTTCCTCACTTTACATATGTCACTACCTCACTTTACATACGTCACTGCCTCACTTTCCATACGACACTACCTCACTTTACATACAGAAATTACATGTATTGTCTGTTGTCAATTGTATGTCTTTTTTAGCCACGTTATAAGTGCCTTGCATGTCTTGCACGCTGGGTCCGAGAGGACATTAATTTCATCTGTGCTGTATGTCATGCATATTAGCATATTTGACAATAAAGCTGACTTTGACTTTGACTTTGACAAGTGTCAAGTGTCCAGTTTTTTTTCACATTTGATTATTGAGAATTGCAAAGCCTGACAGCAGTCGGTAGGAACGAACAACGGTACCTCTCCTTCTTGCAGCGTGGGTGTAACAGTTTCTGGCTGAAGGAGCTACCCAGTGCTGTCAGGGTGGGCAGGAGGGGCTGTCCATCATAGCTTTTAGTTTAGCTAGCGTCCGTCTGTTGCCCACCTCCTCCAGAGAGTCCAGCCAGCAGCCCAGGACAGAACCGGGCCTCTTGAAAAGGCGCTCCAGTCTTTTCCTGTCCCGGGTGATGATGCTGCCTGACCAGCAGACAATTCCATAGTGGATGGCTGAAGCCACCACAGAGTCATAGAAAGTCTTTAGGAGTGACCCCTGAACCCCAAAAGACCTCACTTTCCTGAGTAGGAAGAGGCGACTCTGTCCCATTTTGATTAGGGCATCCGTGTTTGTAGTCCAGTCCAGTTTGTTGTTGAGAGTAACACCCAGGTACTTGTATGAGGTCCCCTTCTCAATGTCCGAACCCTGGATGCCCAACGGTGCCGGCGAAGATTGTTTCCTCCAGAAATCCACTAACAGCTCCTTGGTTTTCCCGGTGTTGATCAGGAGGTGATTCTGCTGGCACTAGTCCACAAACTCCTTTGTCAGTCCCTAGTACTTCCGATCGTCTCGCTCTGTAATCAGAATCAGAATCATCTTTATTGCCAAGTATGTAGGACACACAAGGAATTTGTTTCCAGTAGAACACGCTGCACTAGTATCGTTGTCAAAAAAACTGCTAAGTGGCACATGGCCGACAATAGCTTAATCGTCAGAGAAGTTATGAAGGTGGCAGGTTGGGGTGTTGTCGTTGAAGTCCGAGGTGTAGAGGGTGAAGAGGAATGGAGCCAGGACTGTCCCCGGTGGGGCTCCGGTGCTGCAGAGAAGCCTGTCTGACTCACAGTTCTTTTCCCTCACGTACTGAGGCCTGTTTGTGAGGTAATCTGTAATCCAAAATGTGAGGTGGTGGTCAACTCCGGCATGCCACAGCTTGTCCCCCCGTAGATTTGACTAGATGGTGTTGAAGGCACTGGAGAAATCGAAGAACATGATCCTCACCGTGCTTCCAGCATTCTCCAGGTGCAGCAGCACCGAGTGGAGGAGGTAGATGATGGTGTCCTCCACACTGATGCTGGGCTGGTAGGCAAACTGTAGCGGGTCCAGTGATGAGCTTGCTAGCGGTCGCAGGTGGGCGAGGACAAGTCTCTCCAGCGTCTTCATCAGGTGAGACGTCAGCGCCACCGGTCTGTAGTTGTTGAGCTCCTTTGGGTTGGTAATCTTGGGCACTGGGACCAGGCATGACGTTTTCCACAGATGTAGAACTCTGCCCAGCTTCAGGCTCAGGTTGAACATGTGCTGACCAATGACACACAGCTGGTCGGAGCAGGTCTTGAGGAGTCGGGAACTGATGTCGTCCTGACCTGCTGCCTTCCTCACTTTCATCCTCCTCACGTGCACAGTTGTGACAGACAGGCAGGAACCAGGAGGATGAGTGGCGGCTTAGGGTGTGGCAACGGTTGGGAGGGCAGTTGTTGGTTGCGGGAAGCTGGTCATGAGAGGGGGCAGGGAAGTCCACAGTGAGAGTTGGTGCAGGTGCAGCTACAGGTGGACTTGACGGTGGGCCGGGGGCGACAGGCGTCTTGTCAAACCAATTAAAAAAGCGGTTGAGTTCATCTGCCCAGTCTTTGTCTTTTTCGTTCAATGTCACTGGGCTTTTGTGGCCTGAGATGTTTTTCAGGCTCTTCCAGACACCAATGACATTGCTGGCTTGCAGCTGCTCCTCCATTTTCATCCTCTAGGCCAGGGGTCTCAAACTCAATTCACCCGGGGGCCGCTGGAGGCAGAGTCTGGGTGAGGCTGGGCCGCATCGGTTTTTCCACAAGAAAATCACAGATAAAACATTCCAATGTTCTCAAAATCTTTATTTTTAACATACAAAAAATGAATTAAACGAATAAATGGAAAAATGAATAAAAAAATAAATGAAGCAGTAATAAATAAAATAATTTAATGATCATAAGGCAGTTACAGATGACTGAAAAAACCCACAGGAAAACTAATTATCTTAATAAAGTTTCAAATCACAGTTCTTTAACCTTTAACTTTGTTAACAAAGAAAATATTGAACATTAACTGTCTTAAACATTGCTTATCTTGCCTACTTGTTCAGCTCCACACACAACTAATAAAGGCATATCCAATCCAATCCAATGTCAATCATGTGGGCCGCACTAACATTAATCTTTCATATCAAGGCGGGCCGCAACATATTCTTTCGGTGGTCGCATTTGGCCCACGGGCCGCGTGTTTGAGACCCCTGCTCTAGGCCTTCTTCCCCTCTCTGATCTTCCTCCTCAGTTGGATCTGCACGGCCTTCAGTTCCTCTCTGTTGCCACAAAAGTTTATGTAGTCTGTGAGGGTGTCGGTGAGTGAATCAATGTTCTCCCCATGAATCTCAGTGAAGAGCTCCCACCTGGTTGAGTCAAAACAGTCCCGCAGACCTTCTTCAGCTTCTGTGGACCATCTTCTGACCGTGCGGGTCACAGCTGGTTGCCCCTGGACAAGGGGTTTGTACACAGGTTGGAGATATACCATATTGTGGTCTGCTCTTCTGAGAGGGGGAGGGTTTGTACGCATCCTTTGCATTTCAGTAGAATAAATCCAAGATGTTATATCTCTGGTGGCACAAGTTCCATATTGTGTGAATGTTGGGAGGGAGGATTTCAGGGAAACATGATTGAAGTCCCCTGAGAAGATGAACAGGGCGTTGGGGTACTGGGTTTGCAGCTTGTATAAAACAGTCATGAGGGCATCGGAGATAGCGCCAGCATTTACCATAGGGGGAATGTACGCCGTCACTGCTATGACGTAATGCGGCCGGAGGCTAACAGCTAGCAGCTCAATGTCGTGAGTGCAGAGTTTTTCTTAGACCGTGATGTGCCCAGGGTTGCACCATTTGTCATTCACAAACACAGCAACCCCCCCCCCCCCTCCTTTCCGCTTACTGCTGCCTGCACTTCTGTCCGCTCGAACGAGTTGGAAGCCCTCCAGCTCAGCGTGAGTGTCCGGAGTGATTGACGTTAGCCATATCTCCGTGCGTTAGCACCGCCAGCGCGTCCATTTTATCCGGGAGCGATCTCACATTCCCCATGATGACGGAGTGAATCTGACTTGAACATAGAAAAATGCAGTAAAATATTCTCAACATATAGACACGCCACCACTTTGCACCTGCTGGGTGAGATGTCAGGTCCTAGTGCCCGCACACCCTAATTAGCCAAAATGTCATTATCCTGAGAAAAGTAGATAAGGAGTATCATAGTAGTTTCAATGTGTGTGTGACCAGATCGGATGCGGACGTGAAGCAGTACAAAGACAATATTACTGGATTACTGTGGGAGTTTGAGAAACATTTTCAGGTACAGTGAGGCCTCGGTTTACGAACACCTTGCCTTACGAAACTTTCGGTTTACGAACATTAAATTTATGAAAATTAAACCTTGGAATACACACTACTTTTCGCAATACACACCCTCCACGGCTGGCGGAGTGATCTTCGGATCTGGCGGAGTGATCTTCGGATCTTCGGCGGAAGCACACGACCGAACGACGCTCCAGCCGGCGCACCTTTCCACACCCCCTCTCTCTTAATTCACACGTAGATCGCCTCCGAGGAGCTTTTTGCAGATAATTTTACTATTACGGGACTGAAAAAAAACACCACATGCTCGTGTTCAGCCGAAGAAGACGGAAAAAAAAATCGTTGAGAAGAAGATCATTGAGAAACACGAACGAGGTGTGCGTTTGTGGCGTCACATGTGCCCACCGCGGCTGTCATGTGAATCTCAGCCTGACACATCTCTCACGCTGTGTGTCACTTCCCAGAGAGTAACTTTGTACAACCATTCTACAAATAAAGAGCCCGGTACCGTCCACCATTGCTATCATCCTTCGCCTAAAAGCTTTACACAAAGGCGTTATTTAGTAGATGCTTTCACGTGACTAATGAAACCGAAATTGTCACGTGCGTGTTGACAGCTGGGGCGGGGCCGCCGCTCGCGACCTCCGCGAGCCGAAGAAGACACTTCAATTTCATTTCAACGAGTCGCTGTCACCTCACACATGATTACGACGCCTCGCTCCTCGCTGTGTCTTGTGCTGGCAAGTCCAAGAGTTTGCTTTACCCGAGGTGATTGTTAGCCGCGATCGCGTAAGTTTGTTGCTTTCCGGTTTCCGATCGCGAGTGTGCCATTTTATTTTGCCTAGCTTGACAGGCTGGATGGATCGCTCAGCCCGCCTTCTTTTGTCACATTTTATTCCGCGTCTGTGGAATCATCAGACTCGCGCCTTTTGTTGTAATAAAATCGCTGCCAGCACCTACGGGACTCTTAATGAATGCAGATGACATCGAGGAGCTTGTTGCTGACCATAATTAGGTAATCAACAGAGAATTTGATTTGCCTTCAAGAGGACAAGCAGAAGCAGGCCATTCAGCAGTTTATGTGCAGGCTTTTACTGAACATTTCCATCCAGAAAAGGCTATGAGAATCATCAACATGATGAATGATAATGTGATGCCTCAGTTTCGTAAGACCTTACAAGTCAACAGGTGTCAATTAAGAGCCATCAATGACTATCACAAATATAAAGTGACTTTATTATAAAGTGCAGTGTATTTCTTTAATTACAATACAGTAGCACAGTTGTTATACATAGGATAAGATAGGTTGTGTGTAGTTTTAAGGCTTATTTAGTTGAAGAGTATATTTTATGGAAACCCGGGAATGGATTATTCCCATTTTAATGGTTTCCTATGGGATTTTTTTTTAGATACACTTTTCGCATTACACACTGTCTGGGAACCAATTCAGTTCATAAGTTGAGGTCTCACTGTAATATCAATAAAACAAAAATGCGCTCAAAGCTCACAAACAAGCACTTAAATGACATTCTGAAAGTGTCAGCAAGTCAGGACATGATACCAGGTACTGATGCACTTTTACAGGCCAAAAGATGGCAAATATCAGGAACAAAAACAATGGTTTATAAAATCCTTTCTTTATAAATCTCATTTAATCTTAAAGAACAACCGACGTCACTTTTTTGTTTCTTAACTGACACCAGAAAAACGTTTTATAGCATCTAAAATACCCAAAACACGCAGTATGATATTTTTATTCAAATGCAAAACACCAAGAAAAATGACTTAAAGTGTCCAAAATCTGCAAAAAATTGAGCTGCGAATTGGGCATTTTCAGAAAGTCCCACCCCAGTTCGTGACGTCAAGCCAAGACATCTTGCATTGCTGGAGAATCAAAACAATGGCTTCAGATTCGGAGAATATGCCTTCTTGTTTCACATCCAGTTATGAATATGATTCAAATAGTTTTGAAGAGGAAAGCATACATTTTTGCCATCGATTAAATAATTTATTCCGCGCCATTTTGAGGCAAAATTGAGGGGAAATGTCTCACCGAAAAAGAGGCACAAAATGGCGATCTCCTGTGGCCACCTCCGTTTCCACAGGCTGATAAATTCCTTATATTGAGCTTGGAGGCCCTGTTCTGGCGGCTTTTGGGTGCAACACGAGGGTCCCCAGACCAAACAAGTACAGCAAAATACATGACGTGATGGAAGGACTGCTACAATGTGTCATTTTTTTGATCAGGGGCTTTCCTTTAGTGACGTCAAGTATGGACTCGTCACCAACTCAAAAACAAGACTTCCTGAATATTCAGCGCGAGTCTTAAAACGTAAAATATAGCTATATGCGGTGGAATCTTATTAAAATCCACTCAGTAGAAGTCATTTGAAGCCATTTTACAAATTATGGACAACTTGTCTGGTGATGTCGGTTGTCCTTTAAAGGACAACTGACGTCACTTTTTTGTTTCTTAACTGACATGAGAAAAACGTTTTATAGCATCTAAAATACCCAAAACACGCAGTATGATATTTTTATTCAAATGCAAAACACCAATAAAAATTACCTAAAGTGTCCAAAATGTGCAAAAAAATTAGCTGCGAATTGGGCATTTTCAGAAAGTCCCGCCCCCAGTTCGTGACCTCACGTCAAGACGTCTTGCATTGCTGAAAAATCAAAACAATGGCTTCAGATTCGGAGAATATGCTTTCTTGTTACACATCCAGTTATGAATATGATTCAAATAGTTCTGAAGAGGAAAGCATACAAGTTTGCAATTGATTAAATAATTTTTTTCCGTGTTATTTTGAGACAAACGGGCGGGGGGAATGTCGGACCCAAAAAAGTTTTTTTCCCACTTTTTTTAATACAAATGGAATGCGAACAAACAAAGTAATAGAAACAAACACTACAAACAAAGCACAACAAAAGCAAACAAAACCACTGGTTTTGAATAGCTCGTGGAGCTTCTAGAAGTAAATCAGAGGTGTGTCTCAACGAATCTTTCTGCATACTTAACATTTTGTCAACATACATACGTGACATAATCACGTAAGAGACAATACCTGATCGCACAGGAAATAAGAGTTCCTGAGAGATAATCATTATACAAAAAGGTAAAAGAGGAGAGAAGTAAAAAATAGAAGAAAGAAAAGAGAGAGAAAGAGCGGGGCAGGGGAGTGCCAGGGGTTTTAACATTTCATTGAGTCTGCACAACATAGTGAAATTGACAAAAAAGACAGTGGGGGAAACACCAGATGATTTGGCAAGCACATCATCCTATGCCATATTTAATCAACAAATCATGTTTTGATAGCGTTTGGGTCGGCAGATGGTTGAATTGTTTTCTGATATAGTTTCATTTCATTTTGAAATATTACAAATAGGGGTTTCCTCCCACAAAATTTAGATTTATGAATATGATGTTTGGCAAGAAAAACTAATTAATTAATAATAAATATTTATCGTTGGTCTTGTAATGTCATCACAAAGAGGGTACAGCAAGTCCTGAAGAATGAATGTCTCTCTGTGTCTTTGTTTTGTCATATTGTCTCTATGCTGTCATATTATTTGTTATTTAGGTTTTTTTGTTCTTTTGACTTCAAGACGGCGCCGCGAGAGTGGCTGCCTTTCCAGCAGCTCATGTATTGTGTTTTTCTACTTTCATTCCTTTCATCACTTTGCTGCTGTGAAATGTAAATTTCTCCACTGTGAGACTAATAAAGGCATATCCAATCCAATATCCAAATGTAAACGGCCTCAGGCCTAGGGGATACCTGGGTCGGTCCAAAGCGCTTCACAGGCAGGTAGCACTGTGAACGACGAGGAAAGACGACACGAGACAACCGTGTTAATTAGCTTCACACAACGACATTTATGACCACTTACTCATCAAAACATCAATTTCAATATCAGAATACATTCATGTGTAGATCTATACATTCAACATCTATACATTGTATATATCCTCCACATTCGCACATGCTTATGCACGTCTGCCCGCTCGTGTGTGTTGTTCTGGGAACTACAATTGACATCCAAAAATCCAAATTCATCAAAGCCACAAAATATTCATCAAAGCCACAAAACAAGGTTTCATATCTAGCATCGCCCAATAAGTCCCCAATTACTTTAACATCTTGAGAATGTCTAACACTTATTATTTTGAATACCTGTGAACGACGAGGAATGACGGCACGAGACAACCGTGTTAATCAGCTTCACACAACGGCATTTATGACAACTGCGCATGCGTGAGCTGAGCCTACATCGCCTTCCTCTCTTCCACTCACAGGCGCGTAGCGCCCTCTCCTGACTTGGTAGTCTAATCGACTAACATACAATAACAGAGGTCGTTTCTAACCCCCTACAATCTCCCCTGTTTTAAAAGATGTCCCCCGACATCTTGACTATACCAACAAGTAGTCAAGTACCAGTAGAATCACAGTCATCTGTCTGGTCTCGTAGGGTGGTGTCAATCACATCCTACTGCAACTACATTCAAGTCCATACCGTCGGGGTAGAGTAGCAATAGTGTTCAGGTCGCACTAGATAATGAGTCGTGGGGTAAGGCATGCAAGTATACAACACATTTACCCCAGGTCTCCAAGCCTGGTATGATGGATGACCCAAGTGTTCATATGTAAATATTTCTCTGGGTCTTAGAGTACGAGTAGACCTTCGTGGCAGCGATTCCATTCCACTTTGTGACGCGGTGTCCGATTCCACCAACTCCGCCGGCGCTCCTGCATCACCCTCATTATCATCCATTACAAGTTGTTCCGGGCTTCCCTCAGCAGGCAGGCTGTCAGCTGGTGTTGGTTTTGGTAATGATGCTGGTACGACCAATGGAAACGCTTCCTCTAGCTGCTGCCCATCCTCTGGTTCCGTAGTTTGTGCCTGGGGATGGAATTCTGATGCCACAGCTCTTAAATTGTGCGGTTTAGGTTGAGACACCTGATGACTGCCTGTCTTCCTTGTATACACAGGTAACCGTCGGAGATTGTATGAACATCCCTCCTCTTTATCTGAATATCCAGACTCCGGGCCAACTGCTTCCCTGCTATAAGCCTGTCTGTCTAGCTGTTTTTTCTGCTTCTTTGCCTGTCTGTCTAGCTGTTTTTTCTGTTTATTTGGCTGTTCAACTGGCAAATCATTGACAGACATTAGGAGATTACGGTGCAACACACGGGTAGTTTTGTCTCCGTTTTCTGCCTGAACCTTGTACACTGGTCCATCTCCCATTCTTTCAGTGACCCTGTGGACTTTTTCCCCCCAGTAAGCCCGGAGCTTGCCAGGTCCTCCCCTCTCAGATAGGTTCCTGACAAGTACATGATCCCCTGGCTGGAGTGCAATGCCTTTAACACCACGGTCATAGTATGTCTTCCTTTTTTCAGAGCTCTTTTGACTGTTCTCGGAGGCAATTCTGTAAGCATCTTGCATTCGACAGGCCCACTTACGTGCATATTCCTGTCGGCTTTTTACTTCTTCGTCCGCTGTCAGACCAAAAACTAAGTCGATGGGCAACCGGGGAGACCTTCCATAGAGGAGGAAGAACGGTGAATAGCCAGTGGACTCATGTCTTGTACAGTTGTACGCATGAACTACATGAGGCAAATAGTCTTTCCACTCCGCTTTCCTTTCTTCTTGGAGAGTGTGTAGCATCTGTAACAGTGTTCTATTCAGACGTTCTACAGGGTTGCTCTGCGGATGGTATGGGGTGGTTCGGGAATGCGCAATGCCAGACAACTGATGAAGCCGCTGGAATAGACTGTTTTCAAACTCCCGACCTTGATCATGATGTAGTCTCTCTGGATAAGCGAACCGTGGAATAAAATCACTAAAGATTTTCTCAGCAGCAACCTTGCCTGACTTACTCTTAGTCGGGTAGGCTTGTGCAAAATGAGTAAAGTGGTCTACCAGGACTAGAATATACTCATAGCCTCCTTTATTTGGCTCCAGATGGAGATAATCAATCGAAATGAGCTCAAATGGGGCACTAGTAGTGATGTTGCCCATGGGTGCTTTTTCCGGAATGGTGGGGCGTTTCTGTTTAATGCAGGAACACTGGCGAATGACGTAGTTTTCTATTTCGTGCTGCATGAATGGCCAATAGAACCTCTGCCTTGCAAGGTTGATCACCTTGTCAGCTCCAACATGACCCATGTCATCATGCAGGTGTTTAAGCACCGTCGACTTCAGCTTACTAGGGAGAACGAGCTGTTTCCATTTCCCCGCCTGTCTGTATAAAATCCCCTTGTCCAGTTTCAGTCTATTCCATTCGTGTACTAGTCTCCTTGCCTCTGGTCCCATTTGTCTTTTATCTTTGTCATTGGGGTTCCATCCCCTCCTCTTCAGTGTCATTACCTCAGAGATTGATGCATCCTCTTCCTGAGCAGCTCTGATATCATCTGGAGTGATAACGGGGACTGTCACCGGAAGAAAATCCTCACCATCAGAGGTGAGTTGCAACGCCGCCATCCATGGCACATCCTCCTCAGCCACAGCCTTGTCCCCCTGCCAATATGGTGGAAACCACGTCTGGGGGCAAAGTTTCAGTGTACTCCTCTGTGTGTCCCTCCAGCTTAACTGGATAACGCGACAGTGTGTCGGCGTCAGCATTCGCCTTGCCTGGCCTGTACTTTATTGTGAAGTGGAAATCCGCCAATTCACCCACCCAGCGATGTCCGGCAGCATTGAGTTTGGCCGTGCTTAGAACGTACGCGAGAGGGTTATTGTCCGTGTACACAGTGAATGTGGGTGCATAGTAGAGATAATCTCGAAATTTGTCGCAGATTGCCCACTTCAACGCCAGAAACTCAAGCTTTCCAGAATGGAGATGATAATTTTTCTCTGAAGGTGAGAGTGTTCTGGATCCATAAGCAACAACGCGAAGTTTATCTCCCTGCTGCTGATAAAGCACAGCCCCCAGACCGTCATTGGATGCGTCCGTATTTAACACAAAGGGTAGATTAAAGTCTGGGTAGGCTAAAATAGGTGGACCAGTCAATACATCTACCAGGCGGGAGACCACAGCACTGTGTTCGGGGCCCCACTGAACAGGGTTACCAGAGGGAAGCTGGCCGAACTTGGTGACTTTCCTTTGGCGTGCAGCGGTGTTGTGAACTGGCCTATGGTCAGGCTGAGTGGCCCCCTCTACCAGTTTAAACAGCGGCCGTGCAATCCTGGCAAAGTCCTGTACGAAGGATCTATAGTAGCCCAAGAACCCCAATAGAGCTCTGACTTCCCCTACATTGCGTGGTTCTCTCTCTTTTAACTGCAAAACGGCTTCTAGGTCTTTAGGGTCTATGCGGACACAATCACTTGACACGAGACGACCCAAGTACCTCACTTGTCGTCTGAACAGTTCACATTTATTCGGACGTAGCTTTATGCCATGCTCCCGCAGCCGGTTAAGCACTTTCCTCAGGTCCTCTACGTGTTCATGAAATGATTTTGAAAAGCAGAGCACGTCATCCAGATAAGGAGAGCAGCATTCGTCCCTCAGGCCATCAAGAACGTCCTCCATACATCTTTGAAAGGCTGCTGGCGCATTAGTTAGGCCAAATGGAAGGCGGAGCCACTCGTACAGCCCCCAAGGGGTGCTGAAAGCCGTTAGATGCCTGAAACTGTCATCAACAAAGCCCTGGTGGTAAGCGCTGCCTTGGTTAAGTATTGAGAACCAAGAGTAGCCCCCCAGGTTATCTAGCAGATCTTGAATGCGTGGGAGTGGATGACGATCAGGGACAGTTTTGCGATTTAGCTCCCTAAAGTCAACGCACAGGCGCAAGCTTTTATCTTTTTTTCTAACACAGACGACAGGAGATGAGTATGCTGAAGTGGATTTTCTTATCCAACCATGGTGAAGTAGGTTTTGCACATAGTCTTTCACCTCTTGATAAAGGGGTTTTGGAATGGCATTGTAACGCTTTTCCACCGGCGTGTTGTCAGTGAGTTGGATCTTGAGTTGCAGGTTTGGAATGCAACCTATATCAGCATCACCTCTTGCAAAGACATCTGACTCTTCATACAACATGTCTCTGGCAATCCCCTGTTCTTCCTCTTTAAGATGTGACAAGTCAACCGGAGGATGCCACTTGTCTGTGGTCAGAGCCGCGCAGCTTTGAACGGTGGGACTGCTTAGTGGCTTTGGATTGTCAGAGCACTCCTTAAAGGGCACGACCCCAGTAACTACCTCAATTGAGCCGAGAACAGTTCTCTGTGGAAGATAAATGTCATGTTTACTAACATTCTGAATGGGAATTTTTACCATTTTTGTCGGCCCACTGGGTACATGTACTAACGAGGAGACCGGCTCTAGCCCCTCAGAGCAGCTGTTCCCTATACTGGGCTCAAATAGCATTGTTCCCCCCTTGGCCCATGCTCTGACTCTGCACTTCACCTCCCATACCTTGCACGCAGGAATAATGAGTCCCTTCTTCCCAACACACACAGGGTACTAGAGGAATGTCTCATTAGGGCCCAATTTCTGAAGCACAGAAATCAAGGTCTCTACTGTGCGTTCACTGACACTCATGGCTTCTTTCAGTATGGCTCCAATGTCCACCTGTTCATTATTCTCTTTGATCATTTCTGCAATCACATTGCTTCCTAAGAGAGGACAATTCACACAACTCGTACTGATTAGTATGGGCACTTTTAGTCAGCATGTCCATGGCTTCCACTCCGTATCTGCAACCCCACATTTACCCATCCATCAAAGGGAACCGCTGTGCCATTCGCTGCAGATACCCCAAACGGTTGGTCCGGAAATAGGGATGAAAGTGGTTGAATGGTTACGTTGGGCAGTGCTTCCTCTGCCCACGCCCTACTCACCACGGTCATTTGAGACCCTGAGTCAAGCAGCATTTGGAGTGGGACCCCATTGAGTGCACATGAGACCATACATCGCTTGCCAATTAGTTGTGCTACATGTTTTTTTGATGTTGACTGACACTGCGTCGTCAGACTTATGGATGTTACTGGTTCAACCAAGTTGCTTTGTACTGGAGGCTTATCATTGGCATTGATCACTGGAAGCCTCACTCCAGTGACCTTTCCCCGTTTCCCCAGTGCCTTTCTCCGCAGACAGCCCACAGCTCTATGTCCTTCCTGACCACAAATGAAACAGTGAGGGCAGCTCTTAATGTTCTTCCGCACACAGGCCTGACACCTGCCCCTAGTCTCATTCGTTGGTGTCTGGGGTCGCGTCGAGGATCGAGTCAGGGACAGACCTGGATCTACCTGAGGCGCCGATTCTGTAGGTGCAGTCAGCTCGAGAATGGCAGCACGGTTAGCCTGTAATTCAAAGTCAACTTTGGTCTGGTTAATCTGGTCAGTTTGATTAGTTTGAGCAGCATGGACATTCACAGATCGATTTTTTAGTCACAGTACTGAGGCGTTTCACCCTCTCAGCCTCTTCACTTGTGGACTTGGTAAGTTGTTCTAACAGGACATCATCACGAACCTGTAAATCGGTAAGGAATGGTTTGAGATCACATCTGACATAATTCTTCTCGTTTAGCCCTTGATAGAGTGTGTGCAGAAATGTACCTTGGACAAGTTTTTGATCGTAACCAAAATCTGCACCTGGTTGTTGTGACTCAAACATAATTCTTTGCTTCAAACCCATCAGTCTATATAAAAATTGCTGTGGGGACTCACTGTCTCGCTGCTGAGCGGTACTGAGTTCGTTGAAGAGCTCAGAGCTGCTCTTATCTCTAATATGTGATCGTAAAATTGTTTTTAACTGTGACATTGTAAGACCCTCTGTATCACTTAGCATGTCTCGGAATGTTCCAGGTTTAGTTATCTTCGACACAGTGCGGATAACCTCAGACTCGCTAAACCCTTCTTGTAGTCCCTCATCCATTTGTCTACACAGGCTACGGTACGACAGTTCAGACCCGGTGACAGAAATCTGACCACCATAAATTTTGAACTCCCTCCGTGGAAACAGAGCAGCTACATCTGTGTACTTCACCACCTGCTCCCCCATACCGGAGGATAAACCGGCATGTTCAGGAGGAGCACCACCTGAACTGTTGGCGATGATCCTGCCCGGTGTGTGGATGTCTCTCGGTAGAAGATATGGAACCTCAACTTCTCCTCTCAGGTCAGCTCCTTCCCCAGTAGGTTCCTCCGAGGCATCTAGGAGCTCGCTGATCATGTCATCGAGGTGAAGTAGTTGAGACATGCCTTCATCTTCTATGTGTCTTAATTTGTCACCTCTGTCATAGTCAATAATCATATCAAACAGTTCTGGTTCACTAAGAGCCGCAAGGTCCTCAGTATCACTCTCATCCACTGCGCCGGCAACAGTTAGTAGCTGATTGACATTCAAAGTCAACAGTCTCTTTTGGATCTTGAAAATCAATACCCGTCGTGGAGTTGTGGGAGCCATCGTTAGCCCCTGAAGCCTCTACTCTCTGGAGAACGGACAGCACTACAGTCTTCCCTGAAGCTTTAGGCACAGGTTCTCTTCGTAGCAGCTCCCACTCTGCCCACAATCCCGGACGAGCCCCCAATTGTAACCGGCCTCAGGCCTAGGGGATACCTGGGTCGGTCCAAAGCGCTTCACAGGCAGGTAGCACTGTGAACGACGAGGAAAGACGACACGAGACAACCATGTTAATCAGCTTCACACAACGGCATTTATGACCACTTACTCATCAAAACATCAATTTCAATATCAGAATACATTAATGTGTAGATCTATACATTCAACATCTATACATTGTATATATCCTCCACATTCGCACATGCTTATGCACGTCTGCCCGCTCGTGTGTGTTGTACTGGGAACTACAATTGACATCCAAAAATCCAAATGCATCAAAGCCACAAAATATTCATCAAAGCCACAAAACAAGGTTCCATATCTAGCATCGCCCAATAAGTCCCCAATTACTTTAACATCTTGAGAATGTCTAACACTTTTTATTTTGAATACCTGTGAACGACGAGGAAAGACGACACGAGCCAACCGTGTTAATCAGCTTCACACAACGGCATTTATGACAACTGCGCATGCGTGAGCTGAGCCTACATCGCCTTCCTCTGTTCCACTCACAGGCGCGTAGCGCCCTCTCCTGACTTGGTAGTCTAATCGACTAACATACAATAACAGAGGTAGTTTCTAACCCCCTACACAAACAGCATGTCTTTGTAATGAAATATGAACGGAGAAGTGATTTTACATTGAACATATTTGACAAAGTGTTTCCAGAAGCGAGTAGTTTCGGGACAAGCCCAGAAGAGGTGAGTTGCAGTTTCAAGCTCAGCTTCACAAAATGTACAAGATATATCCTGTAAGGACCGTATCTTATGTTTAACAGGATAGCAACGGTGCAAAAGTTTGTAGGTTATTTCTCTTTGTTTGTTTGTGACGAAAATTTTATATGGGAGGGTCCAAACCTTTTCCCATGGGATATTTGGGACATATGTTCTCCAGTGATGAACAATCTAGGGAACCGTCACAAAAGATTTTTGAAACAAATGTCTAATTGCACGGTTCCGATTTCGAGCAATTGATGAGAAACAGAGTTTCCTCAAGGTTTCTGTCACTGGAATTGGCGGTGTCTGTCAGGAGTAGCGGAGTGACCCTTGAACAGGCGTATGATACCACTTGGGATGGCATCCATAACGATGGCAAAGTCCTTAGGGGTCACAGGGATTTGATGCGTATTGAGAAACTCAACATTTTAATGTCAGGGTTAAACCCAAAACATTATCACCAATTGTGAAAGAAGACACAAAGACTTGAGATATAACTTGCAAGGAGAGTGTACAGAGATTGTTCAGTAACATCCATCCGACTCACTCTGAAAACAGTCTCTGGCCTCCTTGCTTTTATTGAAAATTTGGGAATGGAAAAGCTTCCTCTAGCAGCTGCCCATCCTCTGGTTCCGTAGTTTGTGGCTGGGGGTGGAATTCTGATGCCACAGTTCTGAAATTGTGCGGTCCAGGTCGAGACGCCTGATGACTGACTGACTTCCTTGTATACACATGTAACCGTCGGAGATTGTATGAACATCCCTCCTCTTCATCTGAATATCCAGACTCCTGCCCAACTGCTTCCCTGCTATAAGCCTGTCAGTCTAGCTGTTTTTTCTGTTTATTTTTCACCCTACGGGGCTGTTCAACTGGCAAATCATTGACAGACAGTAGGAGATTACGGTGCAACATACGGGTAGTTTTATCTCCGTTTTCTGCCCGAACCCTGTACACTGGTCCATCTCCCACTCTTTCAGTGACACTGTTGACTTTTTCCTCCCAGTAAGCCCGGAGCTTGCCAGGTCCACCTCTCTCAGATAGGTTCCTGACAAGTACACGATCCCCTGGCTGGAGTGCAATCCCTTTAACGCCACGGTCATAGTATTTCTTCCTTTTTTCAGAGCTCTTTTGACTGTTCTCGGAGGCAATTCTGTAAGCATCTTGCATTCGACAGGCCCACTTACGTGCATATTCCTGTCGGCTTTTTACTTTTTCGTCAGCTGTCAGACCAAAGACCAAAAAGTCAATGGGTAACCGGGGAGACCTTCCATAGAGGAGGAAGAACGGTGAATAGCCAGTGGACTTAAAGAGTTTGATGTTTCTCTTTATTTGTAAGTAGGTTCGTTGTCAGATCTTCCAGGCAGATGATGCGCAGAGCTTGATCGTGGCGTAGAGTCGAGCAAGTCGTGCTGTGAAACTCCGTGCGATGCTGAGCAGGTCTCTGTGAGCGGTGCGTCTGTCTGGGTCTGAGTCCGAGATGAGTCTGAATCTCCCTGTCCCACGACAGCTGCTTTTATACCATTTCCAAGCCTGTGATATACGTCAGGGTGAGACGCACATCAAGGAGATCAAGGAATTGAAAGACATTAAAGCTTAAAGCTGCAGTGCGCACCGGTGACGCCACAGGGCTCCCCTCCTGGATCCGAAGTCGGGGAAAGCGACGCAGGAAAAAGCGAGCTGGACGCACTCAGAAGAGCCGGTAGGAGGCGAGACGTTCTGGGAAATGCACACGTCTACCGCTCCGGGTCATTCGGCCACACGGAGAGGCCAGGCACGAAGAAGGTCGATCACCGGACACGGGGGACGTCGTTGGTGGGGTGGCCGACGTCGATGTTCGGGAGCACGGCAACGTGTGCTCTACGACTGCCGGTTTGAGTCGGTCGATGGAGACTGTATCCTCGCGGCCGTTGAGTTGAATCCGGAACGTCTTCTCACCGCGGGAGAGGACGGGATACGGGCCATCGTAAGGGGGCTGGAGGGGCTTACGCACCCGATCACACCGCAGGAAGGCATGCGTACATGTTAGGAGTGCGGGATCAACGTGCGTCGGCTGGTACGATGTTCGCGGTGACTGGGGCCGCAGAGCCAGCGCAAACTGCCGGAGACGGGTGAGCAGATCATTGACGTCAGCAGTCGTAGGGTCGGTCGGGTTGAGCAGCTCACCAGGCAGGCGTAAACTGGTGCCATATACCAGCTCCGCTGGAGTCGAGTTGATGTCGGGCTTTAGCGTGGAGCGGATGCCCAGCAACACCAGAGGCAGGTTATCCACCCAGTGTTCGGCATTGTCGGCAGACATTAGGGAGGCCTTCAGTTGACGATGGAGGCGTTCCACCATGCCGTTCGCAGCTGGGTGATAGGCAGTCGTCCGGTTTCGTTGACATCCCAGAAAATTGCACAGCTTGCCAAATAGTGCAGACTCGAACTGGGCTCCACGATCAGTGGTGATGGTCTTCGGTGACCCAAAGCGGGCGACCCAATGTTGGAGGAACGCACCGACAACAGCTTCGGACCCGCAGTCGGACAAGGGAAGGGCTTCGCACCATCGGGTGAAGCGGTCAACGCAAGTCAACAATTACCGAAAGCCACGTGAGGGGAAAAGGGGTCCGACAAGATCTATGTGGACGTGACTGAACCGGGCATCCGGCGTGTCAAAAATTCCCATGGGTGACTTCGTATGGCGCTGGACCTTTGAGCGTTGACACCGTAGACAGCCGCGCACCCAGTCTCGCACGTCTCTTTGCAGTCCCTTCCAGGAAAACCTTTTCGCCAGCATCTTGGTCGTGCCACGAATTCCAGGATGAGAAAGACTGTGCAGAGAGTCGAACACCTTTCGCCGGAAAGAGTCGGGAACCAGTGGTCGAGGGACGCCGTCGGACTGGACACACAGGATTGTGCAGCCAGTTATGGAGAGGGACAGCGATGATGTTGGAATCGGTGGCATGGTCGGCCAGACCTTCTCGTACCTGAGCTGCTGCCATCTCATCGTAGTCAAGACCGTCGGGAAACTGGATCGCGTTGATCTCAACTCGAGAAAGGGCATCTGCGACCTCGTTCTGAGCCCCCTGGACGTGGCGAAACTCAAGGTCAAATTGCGAGAGGTAGTCCAAGTGCCTAACTTCTCGCTCCAGGTACTTTGTCGACGCCGAGGGGATGGCGGAGAGGAGTGGCTTGTGGTCGGTATAGATGATGACGCGTCCACCCTCGATGAAGTGCCGGAAGTGCTTCACGCTGAGATAGACACCAAGAAGTTCCCGGCCAAAGGTGGAGTATCGGCGTTCGGCCGGCTGGAGGGCCTTGGAGAAAAAAGCGATGGGTCGACAGTCACCATTGAGGCCGTCGTGGAGAACCGCACCGATTGCAACTGTGGAGGCGTCAACCATGAGAGACAACTGACCATCGGGGCTTGGGTGGGCTAGGAGTGTTGCATCAGCCACGAGATCCTTCAGCCGTTGAAAAGCCTTCAATTGCTCGGAGGAGAGGTCGACGGGAACGTGCTTCTTTCTGTTGCCAGTCAGCGAGTTTAGTGGCAGGGCAACCTCGGCACAGTTCGGGATGAAGCGTCGATAGAAGTTTACCATCCCGAGGAATCGTTGTAATTGGGTTACCGTCTTGGGTGTGGGAAAGTCATGGATGGCCTGCACCTTGCCGGGTAGAGGGCATACTCCTTTGCCATTGACCAGGTGACCAAGGAACTTGACCATGGATTGGCCAAAAACGCACTTGTCGGAGTTAACGACCAGACCGTGCTCGTCCAGACGCTTGAAAACCGTTTCTAGGTGCTGCAGGTGCTCGTCTTGGGAGTTGCTGGCGATGAGGATGTCATCGATGTAGGCACAACAGAAGTCAAGACCGCGCAGTACCGAGTCGATGAAGCGTTGAAAAGTCTGCGCGGCGTTCCGGAGGCCAAATGGCATGCGGAGGAACTCAAACGAGCCAAATGGGGTGGTGACGGCCGTCTTCGAAACATCCTCTTTCGCGACAGGGATCTGGTGGTAGGCTCTCACCAGATCGATGGTGGAGAACACCGTTTGTCCGTGGAGGAATGACACACAGTCGTGGATGTGAGGAAGAGGATAGCGGTCAGGAACTGTGACAAAATTCAGTGCTCGGAAGTCACCACAGGGACGCCAGTCGCCTGCCTTCGCCTTGGGGACCATGTGCAGCGGGGAGGCCCATTTGCTGTCCGATGGACGGATAATACCAAGCTGAAGCATGTGGTTGAATTCGGCTTCAGCAATCCGTTGTTTTGCCGGGGCAAGGCGGCGAAAACGTTGAAACTTCGCGGGACCAGTGGTCACAATGTGGTGAACAACGTCGGGAGCAGGTAGAGTCGTCCGACTGGGGTTGGTCAGGTCGGGGAATCGTCGAAGGAGCGTGATAAATGGAGAAGATGAAGGAGATGGTACATGCGAGAGATGAGGAAGCGCAGGGTTGCCCGTCCTACCGTGCACGGACAGGCCGGTCGTCTCATCAGTCAACCTCTTCCTGCGGATGTTGACGGACAGATCAAACCTGTGCAGGAAGTTCGCGCCAAGGATGGGGTGAGGAACATCGGCAATGGTGAAGATAAAAGGGAAGGACCGACGTAGGCCCAAGTCGAGGTTGAGAAACCGTTGGCCATACGTCTTAATGGTGGTGCGGTTGGCAGCTTGCAGGGACACTCCAGCGTCGGGGTTCCAGCGCTCCGCAGGGGAAGGTGGCAGAACGCTGATGTCAGCAGCCGAGTCCACCATGAATCGTCTTCCCGATGTGCGGTCGCGGACATAAATGATGTGGCTGGTTGTGGAGGCGCCAGGCAAGTGGGAAGCCGTGTTCACTCCCTGGCTGGGCCGTTTCCCGACCACTTGCACGGCTCACTGCATCGTTTGGCCCGGTCACCCCAACATTGGTGGTACCAGCACAGGTCGGGGTCCGCTCTGGATGGATTCCGGTCGCGGCTTGGGCTGCGCTCTCGAATGGGGCGGCGTCCGCGACTACGGCGCCGCTCTCGACTGCGGCTGCGTTCCCGGACTTCCGTTCGCAGGGCACGCATCTCGTCGACGAGCAGTTGCAGAGCATCAGTCGAGGGCCCTGGCGTCGGAGGACGCTGCATGGCAGAAACGATAGGCTGCCCCGCATACGCCTCCGCAACTTTGTCGGCGAGGGTGGCCAACTCCTGCAAGGTAGAGTCGGGTGGTGTGGTTGCCAGGGCTGCTTGGATCCTCGGGGGCAGCTTCTCTATGAAGACATGCCGCAGGAAAGTCTGGTCCTTGAGGCTGTTGCCCGCCACCGTCTCGAGGCGTTGCAGGAGCTGGGAGGGCCGGCTGTCCCCCAGCTCAACATCATGCCTCAAGGCTACATACCTCTGGTGTTCCGTGAGGGTGGTCTGCCTCAGGATTTCCTGTTTCAGGGCAGAGTAAGGATTTTCAGCCGGAGGATCGAAGATGACTCGCCGCACACGGCCAGCCAACTCCGGAGTGAGGGCAGCGATCGCATAGTGGAATTTGGTGATCTCCTGGGTGATGCCGCGGTTGACGAATTGGGAGTCAACCACTTGGAACCAGAGCTCCATGTCATTGTGCCAGGGGGCGGGAAGTTTGAGGGAGATGGCGGAAATCTGGTCTCTTTCCATTCGGAGAGTTGATTGGGCTGAGGAGGAGGGAAAAAAAATGCTCCTGGCTGGCTCGCCAATAAAGAGTTTGATGTTTCTCTTTATTTGTAAGTAGGTTCGTTGTCAGATCTTCCAGGCAGATGATGCGCAGAGCTTGATCGTGGCGTAGAGTCGAGCAAGTCGTGCTGTGAAACTCCGTGCGATGCTGAGCAGGTCTCTGCGAGCGGTGCGTCTGTCTGGGTCTGAGTCCGAGATGAGTCTGAATCTCCCTGTCCCACGACAGCTGCTTTTATACCATTTCCAAGCCTGTGATATACGTCAGGGTGAGACGCACATCAAGGAGATCAAGGAATTGAAAGACATTAAAGCTTAAAGCTGCAGTGCGCACCGGTGACGCCACAGACTCATGCCTTGTACAGTTGTATGCATGAACTACATGAGGCAAATAGTCTGTCCACTCAGCTTTCCTTTCTTCTTGGAGAGTGCGTAGCATCTGTAACAGTGTTCTATTCAGACGTTCTACAGGGTTGCTCTGCGGATGGTATGGGGTGGTTCGGGAATGCGCAATGCCAGACAACTGATGAAGCCGCTGGAATAGACTGTTTTCAAACTCCCGACCTTGATCATGATGTAGTCTCTCTGGATAAGAGAACCGTGGAATAAAATCACTAAAGATTTTCTCAGCAGCAACCTTGCCTGACTTATTCTTAGTCGGGTAGGTTTGTGCGAAACGAGTAAAGTGGTCCACCAGGACTAGAATATACTCATAGCCTCCTTTACTTGGCTCAAGATGGAGATAATCAATATAAATTAGCTCGAATGGGGCACTAGTAGTGATGTTGCCCATGGGTGCTTTTTCTGGAATGGTGGGTCGTTTCTGTTTAATGCAGGAACACTGGCGAATTACGTAGTTTTCCATTTCGTGCTGCATGAATGGCCAATAGAACCTCTGTTTTGCAAGGTTGATCACCTTGTCAGCTCCAACATGACCCATGTCATCATGCAGGTGTTTGAGCAGTCGACTTCAGCTTACTAGGGAGAACGAGCTGTTTCCATTTCCCCGCCTGTCTGCATAAAATTCCCTTGTCCAGTTTCAGTCTATTCCATTCGTGTACTAGTCTCCTTGCCTCTGGTCCCATTTGTCTTTTATCATTGTCATTGGGGTTCCATCCCCTCTTCAGTGTCATTACCTCAGAGAGTGATGCATCCTCTTCCTGAGCAGCTCTGATATCATCTGGACTGATAACGGGGACTGCCACCAGAAGAAAATCCTCACCATCAGAGGTGAGTTGCAACACAGCCATCCATGGCACATCCTCCTCGTCCACAGCCTTGTCCCCCTGCCATATGGTGGAAACCACGTCTGGGGGCAAAGTTTCAGTGTACTCCTCTGTGTGTCCCTCCAGCTTAACTGGATAACGCGACAGTGTGTCGGCATCAGCATTCGCCTTGCCTGTACTTCATTCTGAAGTGGAAATCCGCCAATTCACCCACCCAGCGATGTCCGGATGCAGCAACCTCCACACAATGTCAAGAGAGCTGAAAAATATTGTAGGTATTGTTTTGGGAGTCACTGAGAAACCTTTGGTTAGTACCGCCTTTTCTGTCTCTCAGAGATCTGTCTGACAAATTTTTGATCCAATTCTCCCTTGAAATCTGCTCATCCCTAATTTTTCGCGTGTTTACCAGTAGTTGGGATTGTTTCAGTAAAAGTAATTTTTGAAATTTACCCTTTTGTCTCTCTTTGGTTTTGCTGTGGTGCCTCATATATCCGGATTTAGTAAATTCACACACTTCCTGATAGATTTTGTGGGTAAGTTTAGTTTGTAATCGCTGATAATAAGTTTCTATTACTGACTGTTTAATTTTTATCTCTATGTTAAGTCTCCTAATTCGCAAATTTAGTATTTTCAGGAATTTTTCAGGAAGAGTGTGGTGTCATCTGCCACCTGGCTAATCACAGCCTGCCTGCCCGCTACTTCAATACCTTGGATCTCGCTTTCAGTGACCAACAGTGATAAGATTTGTGCTGAAAGTAAGAATAACTAGGGAGAAATGGGACAACCTTGACGGATGCCACGGGAGACGTTGAAGCGAGGGGACGTACTTAAGCAGTATTGAGGAGTTGCAGTTGTCTTGACAGACTGAGTAAAGTAGTTTCCAAAACCAAACTTAAGTGATTGAAAACTAAAATGGTGTTCCAAAGTGTCAAAAGCTTTGTAAAAATCGAGAAATAAAATACAACTATTGTGGTTAATAAGTTCCTGATAATCAAGAATATCCAATACAAGACGAACATTATTGGCAATGTGTCTTTTACTCAAGAAGCCTGACTGTGTTCCACTAATTATATGCGGCAAGTATTTTCTAATTTGGTTTGCAAGGATGGAGGCCAAACTTTAGAGTCTGTATTTAGTAGGCAGATAGGGCGCCAGTTTTCAAGAGATGATGTCTTTTTTTGGTTTTGGAATGAGAGATATAAGAACTTGAGAGTGAACAGGGGAGGGAGCCTTTTGAGATGCTTTCAGAAAAAACATTGAGCAGGAAAGGAGCCAAAGGGTCAGAAAACGTTTTATACAATTCCGAAGGAAGCCCATCGTTTCCAGGAGATTTATTCATCTTGAGCTGCTTAATTGCATCATGCACTTCAATTAGATTGATTGGTTGATCACATCATTATTTCTCATTAATGTTAATAGTTTTATTGGAAGTAATGGATTTTAAAATTGACCCTGGCTGTGCTTGCATATGGTTAGAAGTGTATAGGTTACCACGGAATTTTGGATTGGATTTGCTTTTATTAGTCTCGCAGTGGAGAAATTTACATTTCACAGCAGCAAAGTTATGAAAGAAATGAAAGTAGAAAAGCAAAACACAGGAGCTGCTGGAAAGGCAGCCACTCTCGCGGCTTGAAGTCAAAAGAACAAAAACAAAACTAAATAACAAATAACATGACAACACAAACACACAGAGAGACATTCATTCTTAAGCACTTTCTGTACCCTCTTTGTTACATAAAGCAGTTCCAGATGAAAGAGGAGAGGATCAAAGCGTCTCTTCACCAGTGGATCAGGGACATTATGGTGGAATGTGCACGTCGACTACAAGCTAAATGTTGAAAGCAAACACGCAGCTGTAACATCCATTGACGAAAAGAGATTGTCTCACATCTCCTGTCCCACATAAATATGCAGCTTTGAGCAGAAAGAGTAGATTTTGTGGTAGTCTGAAACAATTTTGTTATCAATTTTTAATGTGTCAATGGTTTGTTTTTTAGATTTAGATTTTTCCAAGTTAAAGAAGTACGATGAGCATTTTTCCCCTTCTTCCAGCCAACACCTCCTGGATCTGATAAATGCACCCTCTGCTTTGCGTCTATATATACCATCAAGTTTATTTTGGTAGTCTGCTAACTTGGCGTGATCATCCTCAGATAGGGTTGCTGATTGACTGGAGAGATTATTTGAGCACATAAATCGTCCTCTTCCGCTCTTCTGTGTTTCGCTAAATTGCTGCTATATTTCCTCATGTATTTACCGATTTCGTACTTTAGAAGTTCCCATTGGAGGCTGAGTTTTGAAGGGCTTTATTAACCTGTTTATATTTTCCTTTACCTCATCATGGGCTAACAAACTATTGTTCAGCTTCCAACATAAAGCCTTAGGAATATTCATAACCTTAAGTGTGATTATTTTATAATCAGACAGTGGTGCTGGGTGGTAGTCTACTTCAACGAGGTCCGCAGATTGTTTTAGATATCAACCAGTAATTCAGTCTAGATTGTTTTGAAAGGTCCTTAGAGTGCCAAGTATATGTTTTTAGAGGGAAACTTTTCTCTGAAAACATCGCACCAAAAAATGGCGACCAGCTCCCGTGAGGAATGAATCAGCCCGTTTCCACAGGCTGATAAATTCCTTCTATGGAGCTTGGACGCCCTCTTCTGGCGGCTTTTGGGTGCAACATCAAGGTTTTCAGACAAACAGTACTGCAAAATACATTGACGTGATGGACTGCTACAATGTGTCTTTTTGTCAGTCGGGGGGGGGGGGGGGGGGTCCTTTCGTGACATCACGTACGGACTCGTCACCAACTCAAAAACAAGACTTCCTGAATATTCAGCGCGAGTCTTAAAACGTAAAATATAGCTATATGCGGTGGAATCTTTGTAAAATACGCTCAGTAGAAGTCATTTGAAGCCATTTTACAAATTATGGACACAACTTGTCCGGAGACGTCAGTTGGCATTACTATATTTTTCGATACCAATTTATTGTTAGTTTTGTGCCGTTGGAGAATCATTGGGATCAGTTGCAATGCATATATGTGAATGATAAAAGTAAATTGCACATTTGTTCATGAAACGAAATGCTGTGTAAAAGGAATGTTCATTAAATGTCAATATTCCTCATGTTGTTGGGCTTCTTTACACCAAAACTAATGAAATACATGATATTTTGGTTATTTATAGCATGTATGGTATAATTTGAATGGTCCGGCCCACTTGACATCTACCAAGGCCATATGCGGCCCACTATATGAAATGAGTTAGACACCCCTGCTCTAGTTGAATACCCAGTCATGAGAAATGAAAACACAGACCAACACAGGGATAAGTGGACAGGGATGAGTGAGCTTGTGGTCAAGGGCTATATTTAATTTTGGAGACCCCCATGGTGTACAAAATTGTGTTAAGGTTGCCGTGTTTCTTCTATCCATCCATTTTCTAATTTCTTCTCCTCACAAGGGGTGTGGTGCTTGATCCCATTTCAGCTGTCCTCAAGCAACAGACAAGGACAACTAACAATGTTCTGCAAGTTGATGTTCACTGCCGCTTTATTTCCCAAATCATGCAACAAGACTTCATCTAAGTAGTGCAGGATATTTGACAGTTGTTTTTCCACACACAGAGGAAAACATTCCTTTAAGTGTCATCATATTAAGCCTTGGTGCTGGAAGCCTGTTTACTTTGTTGTAGTTGTTGAATCTTCACGTTCATGACTTCAACCACAGCTGCAAGTAACCAAATAAAAACTGTGAGCAACGGCGGGTGAAAAATTGCACCAGTTACACTGCCACAATAACTTAATCGCAGAATGGGACCCAAACCAAAACCCGACCAAGTCAAGAAAAGTAAACTAAACTGTGTTCTTAAGCACAAATTAGGTTCACAATTGGTATTTAACTCCACAATTAGTATTTACTCTTACATTTATGAAGACTGGGTGCACTCACCTTGTTTCATGGCATGTTTTTCCTGAAGGGCGGGCTGAATTTTCTCTATCTGTTTTGTCAGGAAATCCAGTTTACGTTTGAAGAATGCCTTTGAATCTGCTACATTCTAAAAGAAAGGCAAACACAGTTTGCACCCTAAGTTGGCAGTTTTAAATGAGACTGAACTCCTAATGAAACATTAGGACCTTATTTAAAATATGCAAAGATCCAATAACACCCACTTACCTTTTCAACATAATATCCTGTTCCCACGTCCACTAGAACATGCTCCACATCATTTAATGTTCCAGGGACATACATCTAGAATAAGTCATGTCAAGGACAATGTCCCCCAGAGACAAAATATGAAACTCACTGTAAAATACAAATTGAAATGTATTTCACTCATCTTTTTATGTATTTTCTATTTAAGTAATTTCATTTCGTATGGGGAATGGATTACATTAAAATAATCCTGAATATGGTATTAACAAAACATGCAATTGAAAACAACAAAAACACCAAATTCACTCATGTTGAAAAACAGATTATAAGGCCGATGCATCCAAAACGCAGATAATTAAAAAAGTCCCGGTGCTGAATACCACTCCACAGGATACAGAACTTGTAAGTGGGACGAGTAATTCTTTGCCTAAGTGAAGGAAAAGAAAAGAGAGAGTTCAGTAGCACGATTTGACAACCTTGACTAAACTGGCAACACCCAAACATGTGTGCGGTATTTATCCCACAGATGCAATTGCAGACATAATTATCATATTACTCACAAAACGTTTGGGGGATTCAGCTTTTGGCGAAGTTTCATGATGAACTAAAAAGAGCACTGTGAACTTAATTACAGATTGAAAGGTTCAGTGAGAACTTTTGCTGTTCAGTTTATCTACATGTCTCGCTTATAAGACTAGTGACGAGAAGACCATTTATTGGTAGATAAACATTTTGATGGATGTTAAAAAGACAAGTACACGACTGTAGAGCCCTTTTCTGTCAAACACAGAAGGTATAATGAGGGTTGGCCATTGCATCCATCATGAGCTAACAGTCAATCATGAAGGAAGAAGCATGAACTCAATCACTGCCAGCCCAATTAGTTTGTTGCTTATGATGTAATTTATTGTAGGTGCCTCTAAATGGCAATAAATTAGTTATTAAAAGAAACAAAAATACATAAAAAAACCACTGCCGTGAAATTTGTGACACCATTGAGTAGAGGGCAGCAAAGCACATTTCCCCAGCACATTTGAAACAACATGTGACACCAAGGTCTAAGCCAGGGATGGGCAAACTACGGCCCGCGGGCCACATACATGTTAGGCTTTTTAATCCGGCCCGCCGAACTTGTCCAAACTATAGTAAAAACAGTGTCCGAAACTCGTGACAAAAAGGTAGCGGACAAAAGGGCAGACAACTCTGAAAAGTTGCCTGCCCCGTTTTTCACAACTTGAAACACTATAAGAGCAGCAATCGCAAAAAAAAAACGCCATCACAAATTATTAAGTTTTTTTATATTAATTAAGGCTGTACCTATCACAAATGTTACCTTGCTTAATTAACAGTAAATGTCCAAGGCTGCAGATTGCGCTGCAGTAGTCATTTGTCACCATGGGGCACAATGCAATGTTTGCATTGCTAGCTACAAGCCACTAAGCCCCTTTCATAAATCTCACGTACACTTTACAGTCACGGTTTGATATAAATGTACGTTTTTTAGCGTCACACATGTTGTTAGCTTCTTTTGAATCTTTCTTCTGGGCTGAGGTTCTGTGTATCTATTTTGGAAAATAATATGCAAATAACCTTATAACGCTTGCGAAAGTCCGGAAGAAAGAAGCAGACTTCTGATTGGCTGCCGTGCAGAGTATGCAAATTTCAACTGCAGGTAGCCTATGTCTGTGTGCTTGGCGATGGTACACGTGTACTGTTTGCGCGTGAAGGCGAGGGCGTCCGTGGCGAGTTTGTACAGCGCGCGGTCAGGACAATCCATCCATGATTTAGCGGAGTTTAACACAAGTAGGTATTCTTGAGCTTGACTATTTTGTCGTGGAATAATATGTTTTGAATGTTGAAAGTGATTAAATTTTTCAATAAATGTTGATTTCTTAACTTTACACCGTCGATTGAAACTTATTAAAAACAGGCAATCTTGATAAATCACAGTGCATATGTTATTTTAATCTATTTCCATTTCCTCCTCCCAGTATCTGCGAAATAGTCTGCAAATGCCATATCTTGGATATTCCTTGAGACAAATTTATTAATTGATCAGGGATATGTTTCACATTTGAAAGACAGTTAATAAATTGGGTTGTAGTGTTCTTACTGTGCTATGAGGTTGGTACACACTACGTTTAAAGGACAACCGGCACCATTTTTTGTTTCCTACTGACATCAGAAAAACGTTTTATAGCATCTAAAATACCCAAAACACGCAGGCTGATATTTTTAGTCAAATGAAAAACACCAATAAAAATGGCTTCAAAATGAATCCGGAAATGGCCAGTTTCAGAAGGTCCCACCCCCTTGTTCGTGACGTCACGCCAAGATGTCTTGCCTTGCTCGAGAATCAAAACAATGGCTTCAGATTCGGAGAAGATGCTTTCTTGTTACTCATCCAGTTATGAATATGATTCAAATAGTTCTGAAGAGGAAAGCATGTTTGCAATTGATTCAAGGAGTTCTCCCATGTCAATTCGAGCCGTCAATGACAGCAATGTAGCACCCAGAAAATGCAGAAGATGGCGCCCAAGCTCCGTTGGAAATGGGCTGATTTGTCTGCTGGAAATTTGTGTCAACTAGTATCAAATAGTAGTCTTGGTGCAACACATAACGATTCACCATCACATTATGTGTTTTTCTTCTAATTTTGCCATCAACACGGATCAACACGAAGTTTTCAGATCAAACAAAGTACCGCAAAATGCATTGTGTGTCGCTTTCTCGGGCAGGGGCGGTCCAAACGTGACGTCACATGGGGATCGTCATCAACTTGAAAACAAGACTTCATGAATATTCAGTGTGAGTCTTAAAACGTAAACTATAGCTATATGCTGTGGAATCTTTGTAAAATACGCCCAGTCGAAGTCATTTGAAGTGATTTTATAAATTATGGACATAACTTGTTCGGAGGCGTCGGTTGTCGTTTAATTCTTTAGGTTTAGTATTTCCGGCCCAAACACTCCCTCCAAATGCCCTCTGTCAAATTTTAGAACCCATTGCGGCCCGCGAGTCAAAAAGTTTGCCCACCCCTGGTCTAAGCTGTATTCAACTAACACAGCGGCCTAGCTCAACTCCACTTTCTAATTCTGAGTGCCGTAAAGGCAATGCACGGGTGTTATAATTAAAATGTTAAAAATAAGGTCTGGAGATCGTGGTCGTTAAATACGGGTGGTCCTAAGTCGGGCCGGTCATAAGTCGGTTGTTACCTGTAGTTGAATGGTTCTCATGACATGATGTGTATGCTATCTAGCTGGATACTAAGCTGGCTACCTAGATAGCTAACTATTTGCTATTCTATTTTCTGTCTATTAGCTATCTATCTAGCTATCTGGCTGTCCATCTTGTAGCTAGCTATTAGCTATCTACCGAGCTAGCTATCTATTAGCTAGCTGGCTAGCTTTCTATCTATTTGAGTTATTCCGGGTAGAGTGAACGCTGGCGCGTGTCGCTGCCGCTGCTCACCCACAGAAAAGACTTATCCTGTGACTGTAAAGTGACCTTAAGAGTTTTGAAAGGCGCTTAGAAAACAGATGTATTTTTATTATGATTATTATTAATCCTGATAACCATCTAAACAGAGTATCACCTAACTCGGAGTACATTTAGTGATGACCTGATCGCGAGAAAAGATGGCGTTGGCCAACCGATACGATATGAAAATGTACACAATCCGTAAAGAGACGATACCCACCTTGATTGTTTTTGTTTAAAAAATTCAAATTATCTTTTGCTTCGACATATTTAGCCTGGACAACTTTGAGCTGGCTTATTGAAGACGTCAGGAACTCAATCTCCTGCAACATAACACCATACACCAGTGTCAATATTGTCCCCCATGAAAACGACACACTTGCCTACACATATGTTCATCAATGTGTTCAATGTACAAATGTCTATGTGAGCTAGAATAATTTAGCTACTTTTGAATGGTGGTTGTTGTATGGTAATGAATACGAGCGAGCAACTGCATCAAACAAAACTCAACCACTGTGTCTTCAATTCGATTCGTGTGGTATCTATACAATGACATTGAACCCAATACGCAAAAATTAGAAATGAAAGTATACTTGCCTGGTCTAATTGACTTTTTAGTCCCTCAAGTTGAAGTAGCGACAGATCCGCGAGATTGATCGCCATCTTGGGAGCGTGATAGTGTAACTGCTTCCGGTTGAAGGAAATGTGGGAGTCGTTTTCGTATGGTGCCCCCCGGCGATGGCTTCTTCTCGTTGTCCAATTTTTGGAGCATGCCCACACACACCATCCCAATCCGATTTGCGTAATCGGAATCAGAATGAGAAAAACTTTATTCAGCCCACAATGGGGAAATTTGCAAAATAATAAATACATGAAATGGAAGGTGATAAAACAAGGAAAAACCTAAATTGCCCAAATTGTGACTATTCCTCATCTGCTCAACCACTTTTGCGTGTTGTAAATTGTTATTAGTGTCGAGAACAGGGGCCGGAACTGGCCCCCAAGGAGGTTCGATCAGGCCCGCAGGATAATTTGAAAGTGGAAAAATGCATAAAAAACATTGAATTCATATTTTTAATTCGCTGCAAGTCATGGATTATCCGCTAAGGGGCGCACTCTTTCCATCAGAGTAGAAGACACGCCGCATCACTGAGACAGACTGAAAACAACAGACGGTATCAATGCGCCATCTGCTGCTAGTTACGACGTTGTTAATACCTTGGTCTCTGCCTCTCCGCTATACCCTCATTAGCCAAAATGTCGTTATCCAAACGGAGAAAAGTAGATAAGAAGTGTAGAATTTTCAAAGAAAAATGGACCACGTCCTATTTATTTACAGAGATGCACGGAAAACATTTGTGCTTGGTGTGTTTGCAACAAGTTTTGGTATTGAAGGAATATAATATTCGACGCCACTACGAGACTCATCACAGCGAAAGATATGACGGGTTGCAAGGACAACTGAGAAGTGAAAAGATTAACGAATTGCTGGCGGGTCTGAGGAAACAGCAGTCAACTTTCATCCGGAGCCGAGAAGTCAGTGAAGCAGCGGTAAAAGCCAGCTACCTAATTGCTAGCGAAATAGCATGAGCATTGAAGCCGTATTCCGACGGTGACTTTGTTAAACGATGCATGATGAAGGCGGCTGAGCTTGTATGTTCCGAGAAGCGACAAGCTTTTGCCAATATTAGCCTGACGAGGAATACTACAGCAGAGATGATTTATTGCATTTTCCGTGGCAATTGACGAGAGCACTGACATCACAGACGTGGCCCATATTTATTCGAGTTGCTGAGACATTGACTGTTACTGAAGAGTTTCTTGAGTTGGTGCCAATGATGGACACCACAACAGCCGAGGACATTTTCGGCTCTGTCGTTGCTGTATTGGACAGAGTTGGAGTGGACTGGTCCCACGCTGTCACCCTGGCTACAGACGGCGCGTCATCCATGGTCGAAAAGAAAGCAGGTGTCGCGACAAAGTTCAAAGACAAAGTACAAGCCCTTAATGGAGGAGATCGTTTCTGGACATTTCACTGTATTTTGCCCCAGGAGGCATTGTGTTACAAGTCGCTGACAATGGACCACGTCATGGAGGTGGTTGTTCGCACTGTAAATTTCATCCGGTCCAGAAGTCTGAACCATCTTCAGTTTGACAAACTTCTCAGCGACAGCAACATTACCCACAGCCTGCCATACCACACTTTAATGTTAGTCAGCAGCTTCAAAACAAAAGTTATGTGATGGAATTCTACTGTTCATACAACTCCATACATTTTCAGTATGTATTGTATGTGTATGTATGTTTCATGTATGAAGTTTACAGATTTACAGGACAGGTGAACACTTTCTTCATTACACAATTAAAATCACTCTCCTTAGTGTGTAAGGTGTACTAGTGGTTTAAAAAGTTCAATTCTTTGAAAGTCTCATTTAATCTTAAAGTGCATTACTATATTTTCAGTACCAATTAAAGTTTTGTGCCTTTGTACAATCAGTGGGATCAGTTGCAATGCATATTTGTGAATGATAAAAGTAAATTGCACATTTGTCTAAGGTATGAGGTGTTTCATGAAATGTTTTGTAAAAGGATAGTTCATTAAATGTCAATATTTTCCTAATGTTCTTGTGCTTCTTTACACCAAAACAAAGGAAAGACATGATATTTTTGCCATTTTTAGCAGAGTATGGTATAATTTTAATGGTCCGGCCCACTTGACATCTCCATAGGCTGTATGTGGCCCGCGATGCGAAATGAGTTTGCCACCCCTGGTCTAGAAGATAAAATGTATTCTTGGGGTCCACACCAAGCTTCAAGCCGGACTGATGCTACTTCTAAAGAAAGATAATGGCATAGTCCTGATGACTGATTTCACACAGTGCATTGACATAATAGAATAAATTATATCTTCTTCTGAAAGCTCGGCCCAATTAAGAGGAAGAGTTTGGGATTCATAATGATCCAATCACAGGCAAGACACATTGTTACATGCAGAAAAATAACAGCACGTTTAGTACCTTCTCCAGAATAAGAACGACATGACCGACGGCTTTTCTCGATTTGCAAACTGCAAATCAGCAGATTGGAGAAGTTGGTCACAATCGTCGTCCCATTCGGGCCAAACTCCCTGAACGAAGATTTTCGAGTCTTTTTGCGATAGGAGGGGGATTGCAGATGGAATAACCAAGACAAAAATCAAACATGTTAACTAGGTGTTTTGCTGCTAACAAAGTTGAACAGCTTTTTTCACTGACTACCAAATGGACCACACACAGGGATGCATCTCACAAATTTAAAAAGGGGACCATTTGGCCCCCTTGTGTCTGAAAAGGGGGCCAAATTCTAAAATGCATGGGGCCCAAATTTACAAGGTTGCTGAAGTATACAAAACTGATTGAAATAAACCAAAATAGACAGACAGTGTAGGTGTTCAAATACCTGACATGTTTTGGCGACCATGAAAGTTAGAAAGCAGAAAGTTAAAACCTCTCAAGGAAAAATAACAGTTTGTTTTAAACAGTCAATTGCTGTGTCACATCCTGATTGGCGTCAGGTGCGCACCCCTCCCCTCCCTGCTCCTCCGGGCTCGCACACCTGATTCCAATCCCACTGATTGTGCCTTCTGACTATAAAAGTCACCCGGTTAGGCTCGGTATTCACTGGTGTATTTCCCCATTGTGACTTTTTGCCTCACCATATGCCAGGTTGGTCTCGCTCGGTTGTTGCTGCCTCGCTATTTTGTCCTGTTATTTTCTGTTCTCCCCCTGCGTGTCTCAAGTAAAGTCTCTTTTTGAACCAATTACTGTCTCCATCGAGTATTTTTGATCCAGCTCCCTTTTTGTCCGACGAGACCTGTTCCCACACCTCGTGCGGACATGACAGAATACACCGGCCACAATGGATCCCGCCGATGGAGACATGTTCATGTCCGCACTAGTTCAACAGGCGGAGTGTTAGAACCAGCTGGAACAAGATATCACGGAGATACGCGGTATGATGTCCATGCTGGTTCAATGCTTTGAAGAGGTTGAGAAACACGCCACGACCTTGACGCCCCCCCCCCCCCCCCCCCACCCCCTCAGTAAGCAGTCGCGGTGTCCACTTACCACACCCAGCACGTTACGGAGGTGAGACCGGGCACTGCGCCCAATTTCTCATGCAGTTCTCGTTGGTGTTCCACCAACAACCCTCCGCATATGCCAGCAACGAAGCTAAGGTAGCATTTGTAACAAGCCTACTCACAGACCAGGCGGCATCCTGGGTGTTGGCAGTCCGGGATTTCCAACCCGAATTCGATGCGTCTTACCAGGACTTTGTGGCAGAGCTCCACCAGGTGTTCCACCACCCAATAAAAGAGTGCCAGGCACAGGGACTACTCCTGGACTGCATGCAAGGTATGCGTTCGGCCGCCGAATACTCCATCGACTTCCTCATCCTGGCCGCCCGGAGCGGGTACAATGATCGGGCGCTGAGAGGAGTGTTCCGCCGTGGACTCACCGCCGCTCTCAAGGACGAGTTGGCAACCCGCGAGGCGGGCACAACTCTCAATGAACTGATCGGCGTCGTCCTCTGCCTCGACAATCATCTCCAGGAGAGGATGCGTGAGCAAGGCGGCAAGCGGGCAGGCGAACCCGGGATCTGGCGGCGTTCGTCCTCACCCAGCATCAGCGAGCGGGCCCGGCGTCAGGAGGGGAGCCACGAGCCGATGCAGATGGGGGGCGGAAGCAATCATGCTAACCCTGGAGGACATCGTACTCAAGGCCCCCCAACGAAGACCCCAGCGCCGGTGAGTCCCGTTCCAAACGGCGACAGCAGTTCCCGTCTGAGTCATCGAGCCAGTTAAGCGGTTGGAGTTGGACGGGGAGTTGATTGGTCCTTCCATTCCCTCGCAATACGGGCGTTAGTGGATTCAGGGGCAGATGGGTGCTTTATCGACCCCAGTTTGGCGTCATCGTTGGGCTGCGGCATTGAGAAGCTAACGGTCCCCAAAGTGATTCTCGACCAGGATGGCCGATTATTAGCCAGGGTTACCCGAGTCACCGCACATCACAAACTCCGGCTTTCGGGCAACTACGTCGAGCATCGCCATATCCTTCTCATGCCCTCCCGCAACGTAGCGCTCGTTCTGGGCCTCCCCTGGCTCAGCACCCATGACCCTTCCATCTCTTGGGAGGGTCCCACCATACAGGGTTGGAGCCCCCACTGTTATGCAAACTTTCTGCGGTCGGCCACAGCAGGGCGCAACCTCTCCCGTGGCGGCTCGCCCGAGATGATTTGTCTCGAGGGCGTGCCGCGTTGTTACCACGATCTGCGGGAGGCGTTCAGCAAAGACCGCACACAATCTCTGCAACCTCACCGACCGTATGACTGCGCCATAGACCTACAGCCTATGATCGGACTCCCGACTACATCACATCTCTAACAACAAAGGGATGAAGTGGGCCGACTTGGAGAAGCGGTCCACCACAGTGAGGATGACCGTCTTGGCACGGGACGGGGGAAGGCCTGTGACGAAATCCAGGGAGATGTGGGACCAAGTACGGGACTGGCAGGGGGATGTGTGAGTTGGTAAATTGACACTACGGCTTTAATTCATATTCACATTTTTTTTTGCAGACAGTTTTTAAGATGTATTAGAAACAACCCTCGGGGGCAGGTAAGCCCAAAAAGGGGGGCATTTCCTCAGCCAACATACCATTTTCAAGCAATACACATGGATTTCATCCAATTAACAGAGGTTAAAGGGGTGGAGTATTGCCTGGTGATTATAGATGCATTTTGTAAATGGGTTGAACTCTTTCCAACAGCCAAACCAGATCCATTGACGGTAGCAAAGGCGTTGTGCAAAACAATAATTCCGATATTTGGGATCCCAGAAATAATCAGATCTGATAATGGAATACACTCGTGAATGACGTCATTGAAAGGTTAAGTCAACATAGGAAGCGACTCAGCGCTTATCATCCAAAATCTCTGGGGCTAATAGAGCGAACAAACGAAGTGATTAAAAACAAATTGGTCAAGTGCACTGAAGAAACCGGTAGGCCATGGCTAGATTATAGAGATCTAGTAAAAATGAGTATGCATATTCTACCGACTGACGGACAGACATTGACTAACGACACTATTTGAGATCCTTTATGGGAGACCTTTTCACATACCAGACTTGAAACTTCGGACAAAAAAACAACCAGATTCAGTATATGACTTGTTCTACTACATAAAAGAAACTTTGGGACAGAGAGATTGTATGAAAATCAATAAATTACCATAGGAAAAACTATTTCAGCAAGACAAGCAATTGACCCCAGATGATCAAGTCTTCATCAAAGTCATCAAGCAAAAGAATTGGACGAGCCCTCGCTGGGTCGGTCCATACAAGGTCATCTTTTCAACACCAACTCCAGTCAAAGTACAAGGAAAAAACACCTGGATCCACCAGTCACACTGCAAAAACAGAAACCTGACAGAGCTTGCTGAGGATACCCAGAACTCCTAGACGAGGACTTCATTTGCATAGCAGTGACGACAACGGTAGTCTGGTAAAAGTTGCTCACAAGCCACCGCTACATTTGAAAACAAGGTGTTTTTATAGCCTAGTGCTCATCACCAATTGCCTACTTCTTCCTGAGACCTTTTTTCTTGAGACCGATTTTCCCCTGAGACATCCCTAAGAATTATTTTAAGTTGAAAAAGGAAAAAAAAACAAAGTTGATGAAGCACCCTCAAAACAAGACTTTCATCTTAATCACATCCTTCATCGCAAGTTTTGGGGGTACATTAGCTGTTTTACAACAAGAATGTGGTACACCTGTTAAAGGTCCTGAAAAAGTATCTTGTGCCTTACCAGATGAATTGTCCCAAGATTATAGCATACACCACTATAGATTAAGGAACAAACATTCAACATTTATACATTGCGGCTCAGAATGGATATTAAAGCCAGTGAACGAAAATGCGGATAAAACTATCATTACAATGGGACGCCAAGTAAGAGATAATGTAAGGATTGATGAAAAGGTTTCTTCAGCCGTCATCTGTACTTTTTTTGAAGGTATCGGACGTTTCGCTTCTTATCTAAGATGATTCTTCAGCTAACTAAAGTCTTACTGGTAGTATCGGCCCTATATATGTATATATCCCTAATGTCCAGACATAGCGGCGCCGGACACTGCTATGATAGGTCCCTATTCTCAGGTTGGGGTGAGCAGAGGACCACTCCCTGCTGCCCCACTGATTGTTACTACATTCCTGAATAACGACTGGCCGGATTGCCCCACTCCCTCCACTATCCCCTCATCAGCATTAGGAATGTTGCCTAACCTATGTTGCTTAAGCAGGCTATTGTATGAACGATCCAATATGAACCTCACCCCACCAAACCGGTTTAATGAATGATGTAGTTGTTTTATGAAAATTGCTTCTTTTACTCCCCTTTCAAACCATCTATGTTCTTTCGCTAAGATTTTAACCTCATTGTCGTCAAATGTGTGGTTGCTAGCTTTTAGGTACATATGTACTGCCGATTGAGGCCCACTAGTATTATCCCTGCGATGTTGATAAAGTCTTTTTTTTAGAATTTTTTTGGTTTTCCCAATGTACTGCTCTTTACAATTATCATTCTTACAATGTATTGAATAAACTACATTACTTTGTTTTTCATTTGGCAGCCTATCTTTTGGATGTACTAATTTTTGCCTTAAAGTGTCTATCGGTTTGAAATAAGTAGGAATTTTGTGTTGCCAAAGGACTCTTTGTAGTTTTTCTGAAACTCCTGCTATGTAAGGTTCTGCTACTCCTCTCCTTTTTGTATCTTCAGAATTTTTGGTTTCATTCCCTATTCTTTCTTTCTGACATTTGTTAAACGACCACTGAGGGTACCCACAGTTAGTGAGTGCTCTCCTGATATGTTTTGACTCCTTTTCTCTGCCTTCGACGCTTGTTGGTATTAGTTTAGCCCTATGCTGGAGGGTTCTAATAACTCCTAGTTTGTGTTGTAAAGGGTGGTTAGAATTGAAAAGTAAGTATTGGTCAGTGTGTGTAGCCTTCCTAAAGACTTCTCTTTTTAGCGCTCTGTCCTCTTTCATAATTACTTAACAATCCAAAAAGGCTAGTTGGTTCTCTTTAATGTCCTCACGAGTAAATTTAATGTTGATGTCTACCGAGTTGAGGTGATCTGTGAAGGATTGAATTTCTTGTTTTTTAATTATGACGAAAGTATCGTCCACATTTCTAAACTAGTGTCTAGGTTTTGTCCCCGGGAAGGATGTGAGGGCCTGTTTCCCCATCTCTTCCATGTACAGATTAGCCACGATGGGTAAAACTGGTGAGCCCATAGCACAACCATGAATTTGTTTGTAAAATTTCTCCCTAAATTGAAAATACGTAGTATTACCAATAATTGGCAGATGTGGTCCGGTTTAAGTTTGGTTCTTTCATGCAGAAAAAACGTCCGCCAGCAGTCTCATCCTCACCACTGAGACTGCTGCTGGGGTTGGGACAGATGTAAAGAGAGAAGTCACATCGTAAGATGCCAATGTTTCCTCAGGTTCCAATATTATGTCTTTGATACTCTCTACAATTTGGTATTTGGTGTATCACTTCCGGGTCGAGTGTACGCTGGCGCGCTTTTGGCTGCCGCTGTTCGCCCGCAAACATTTTGGCTTCTTTTTGGTTTTTACGATTCCTGTAACCACTGGAAATACTCGACAGTCACCAGAGGAACTTATGGTCGAACTCCAATCCGCTTTGGCTGTCAGATCGTCTCGTGATTCTGGTCGTCTATCCGGACCGCGAACGAAAACACGGACAAGAACACGTACCATCTCCACCCACCTGTACCCGCTGTTGAGGGCTAACCTGGACGCTGCCTGTCTCTGGACGTTGCTGGTTGCTATCATGTCGCTCCTCCAACGACCCGTTGGACGGCTGCAGTATTCGGCGTCAGAGCTGCTTGAACTCCGCTCCCGGTGGACGAGCGTGCCACAGGCGATTTTCCGATTCCCGGAAATCGCTCGCCGCCCTTCCCGGAGGTATATCCACCGCGGATCACGTTGAGACTTTCACCTTGACGACTCCAAGGATATCACCTCCCTGTGGTCATCTTTCCGCCGGCCACGCAGAGGTTACAGCCGCTCTGTGCAACACCGTGTGTTGGCCGGCCTGGCTAGGTCGGCCAATGCCTTTCAAAATGACACCACCAGCGTCACCTTAGGCCTCCTGAACATCCGCTCGCTTACGGATAAGGGTTGTCTTATCCAAGACATCCTTAATGACCGTAAGCTGGACTTCTTCTGTTTGAATGAGACCTGGCAAACGGCGGGGGACTTTTCCGAGTTGAACGACACGACGCCACCTGGGTTTGTTTACCTCTCAAAACCCCGCCTCTCGGGCCGCAGAGGCGGTCTCGCGATATTTTACCGCGAGATCTGGAAGTACCAGTCCCGGAAACTCTCTCATTTGAATGCCTTGCGTGTCAAATTTCTGGTCCATCTCCCACAGTTATAGCCACTGTATATCGTCCCCCTAAACCACATCGTGACTTTTTAAAAGACTTCTCAGCCGTCCTCACACACACCTCTCCACTCTGTCACCAAATATTATTATCCTTGGGGACTTCAACATACACAAAACTTCATTTCCTCATTGGAGAGTTTTGGCTTACACCAATTCTCTGATTTCCCCACGCATATAAAAGGGCATACCCTGGACTTAATATGCTGCTGTGGTTTTACCCCCGCCAACTGCACAGCAAACGAACTGCCTGTAACGGACCATTTCCTCATCTCATTTAACGTTCCCATCACACTCTCTCTCCCCAAGCCACCGCGCATCATCACTTATCGGAACATCCAACACATTGACACTGTCACCCTCACTGCAATGGCTGCCAACCTCAATCCGGACTACAACTCCCCCCCTGATGAACTTGTTTCCCAATACAACACGGGCCTTGCACACATGCTCAACACCCTTGCTCCTGTTAAATCCCGGTCAATCCAATTCACTCGATCCGCCCCTTGGTTCACCGCCCAACTCCGCTCCACCAAGACGAAAACTCGGCACCTGGAAAGGCTTTACAGAAAGACCGGCCTCACCACCCACCAGGACATGTACACAGCTCACCTCACCCACTACAAGGACTCTATCACACGCGCAAAATCAGAATACTATTCTGGACTGATTGATGCTAACAGTGGGAATCCACAGACTCTGTTTTCCCTATACAACAAAATCATTCAACCTCCTATCTCTCTCCCCTCACACTTTCACTCCTCAGACACCTGCAACGCACTACTTCTGTTTTTCACTGAAAAGATCAACAAGATCCACCAGCACCTCGGCTCCTCTGTACCCCCCCCCTCCCCCAACCTTCCTACTCCCTATCAACTGCTGTCGTCTTTTGAACTCCCTCATCCCTCCTTACTTTCTGACCTCATCACCAAGTCCAAGAATTCCACCTGTCAACTTGACCCCCTCCCTACTGTCCTTATCAAATCTTGTCTACCCGCTCTCCTCCTTTTTATTTCAGCTATTATTCACTCCTCACTGTCCACTGGAATTGTTCCTGTCCCTCTTAAAACCGCAGCTGTAACACCAATCCTGAAAAAACTTGGTTCAGATCCCAATGATTTCAATAACCTACGTCCAATTTCGCATCTTCCATTTATCGCTAAAATTCTCGAAAAAACCGTCGCCTGTCAACTCCACTCTCACCTCACTCACAATAACCTCTACGAACAATTCCAGTCTGGTTTCCGTCCCCGCCACAGCACTGAATCAGCCCTCATAAAAATCACGAACGACCTTCTCATAGCAGCAGATACCGGCTCCCTCTCTATTCTCATCCTTCTTGATCTATCTGCGGCCTTTGACACCATTTCTCACCCCATCCTGCTCAACCGACTCTCCACTCTAGGTGTGACACACACCCCACTTAGTTGGTTTCACTCCTACCTCACTGGCCGCTCACAGTTTATCCAAATTACCTCATTCACTTCACGGTCCTCCCCTGTGTCTTCTGGTGTGCCCCAAGGTTCGGTCCTGAGGCCCCTTCTCTTTATTATATACCTTCTTCCCATTGGTGATATCTTCCGCAAATTTGGAATTCATTTTCACTGCTTCGCGGATGACACCCAGCTCTACCTCTCCAGTAAACCCGACGCCTCTCTTCCACCTGCATCCCTTACACTTTGCCTCTCAGAAATCAAATCCTGGTTTTCTCATAACGTTCTCAAACTAAACAGCGAAAAAAACTGAACTTCTCCTTGTCGGTACAAGCAAACAGTTTCTCGCTCACCATTGACAATTCTACCGTGTCCCCCGCCCTTCAGGTTAAGAGCCTGGGTGTCATCCTTGATAGCACACTATCTTTTCACTCCCACATAAATAACATAACCCGGTCTGCATATTTTCACCTCCGCAATATCAATCGTCTCCGTCCCTCTCTCACCCCTCACACCACTGCTATCCTCGTCCACAGTCTCGTCACCTCCCGTATCGATTATTGTAATTCACTTCTTTTCAGGGTCAATCAAAAATGTCTCCATAAACTCCAACTAGTCCAAAATTCCTTAGCCCGGATCATCACAAAAACCCCCTCATTTCACCACATCACTCCTGTCCTCCAACAGCTCCACTGGTTCCCTGTTAAACTCCGTATTGAATTCAAGATACTTCTGTTTACATTTAAAGCCATCCATAACCTTGCCCCCCCCTATCTGTCTGACCTAATTCAAATCTCCGTTCCTACTCGGGCCCTCAGATCCTCTTCCTCCCTCCACCTCTACACGCCCTCTGCCCGTCTCACAACGATGGGGTGCAGAGCTTTCAGCCGCTCCGCTCCTAAACTCTGGAACTCACTTCCACCCAACATCCGCAACATTGACTCCCTTCCTACTTTCAAATCTCACCTGAAAACCCACCTGTTTAAACTTGCTTACATGGTCTAATTTATTATGCTGTTTTATTATTTATTGTTTTATGCATTATTTTACTGTTTTGTGTGTTGTCTTTGTTGTAAAGTGTCCTTGAGTGTTCAGAAAGGCGCTTGTAAATTAAATGTATTATTATTATTATTACAAACCTTGTGGTGTTCTCTATGTGACATTCTGTCTTCCCAAACAACGGAGCTAAGATAGTTTTTAGATATTTGGCTACATTGTAAGCAGAGGAGTCAATGCTAAAAACAATGGGTCTAAGGGACAAGCCTTCTTTATGTATTTTTGGCAGACCATAGATGCATGGCGTGGCCTCTCCCGGGTATAATCTAAAATACATCTGTTTGTCTATATGTTTATGATAGAGTGTTTATGCACATTAGTAAACATATTACGTTATTTCATGTTTAGATTAAGTAAACATATGTTTTTTCATGTTTAGCATAGTATATATTATGAATTGTGCACGTTTAATTTCAGTCTAATTTAGTTAAATAAAACTATCAGCCTTATTAGCTCAATAGTCGTTGGAGAAAAAAGCAACAGCTCCAACTTCAATCTGAGACCCGCCCAACGCTGAGTTGTTCGTAACCGATTGGACGGGAAAGGTCGACTTGTCCGCAACTGATTGGGCAACAGATCGCCACTGTGTATGTTTAAAAACTTGTCAGAGCGGGAGCTCGGTCTCTTTTGCTCTTTGTCTCTTTGTCTTTTTTGTTCTCCTTGCTCGTGTGCTCATGTCTTCGTCCCACCGAGACGAGAAGTGCCTTCTCTGTCTCATTAGAATAAAGTAGTTTTTTTGTTCACCATCTATCGTACTTGCTGATATTTTTATCAAGTGAACTCCAGACAATGCGCGAACCAGGAAAGACAAACAAGAAGTTTTAACCGAACAGTTTACCTTTCTCTAACTTCTGGAGACAGTGTATCATTTCTTTCTTGTATCTATTGGACGTTTCTGTTAGGGTAATTCGCCATACAAACATCTCTAAACATCGCTCTGTCGTCTTTGTTTACATTTTGAACTTCCTCATACGTCATATCCTGTCTTCCTACACTATGTTGCATTTTCATTACGTCACATCCTGTCGCGTCATTACTATGCGCCACATAAATACTCCTGCAGCCCGTTCGTCTCTCTCTCTCCTGCTCCCTCCGCGGCCGATACCACGATGTCCTGTGCTCTCCCAATTAAATCAACTTTCTGTTCAAGACCTGGCTCCCTGATGATTTAACCATCGATCTCCATCTACACCCGTCGAAGCAATGAACCAAGGGCGAACGATAAAAATAACCCAACATTCTGGTGCCAAAACCCGCGCCGGTTGGGTCCGAAGCGGTTGAGGGGTGTGTGGTGGAAGCGCCTCTTCATTCTGACCTGACCACACGGTTGAGTTTTCACGGGTGAGTGCCGCTAGCAGGCTGCTATGTTGGGTGAATGAATGTGGAATCCTTTGTGGCCAGAAGGATTTCTTTGCGCGTAATCCACGTATCGAGGCTAGTAACGCGACTTTATTGGAAGATATCGTCCGATTATAGCCCATGTTCAAACTATGGGTTCTATTTCTGATGATCGGGCCAAGTCGGGTCCCCATTAAGTCGGGCCTTAGGTGTATTTTTTAAAATAGACGCGACTGATCGATGCTAATACTGGTCGAGAGATGTCTGGTTTGCCGCGCCTGTACTGTAAAACCAGAATAATTCTAATTATAATATTCACAAGGGGTGGATTTTTGGAATTTACTGTGCGCGAGGGCCGGAAGTGAAATTGGGAAATTGAAAGATTTTTTTATTTCACTCCGGAGGTTTATTGTTTTAAATAGCTGCAGCTATAATGGTTGTCGACAAGAGACAAGAAGCTCCTAGTAATACTATAATATATGACACAATGGATGGAGATATCATTTACAAAAGCACCCGCACGCAGTACTGGGCGTGGCATCACCTTAATTGTCTACAACACAGGCTATTTTCCGGAGCAATTACACATCAATATATCTGCATCAGCAATTAGAACTTGTCACTATACGTGATACTGCAAACACTTAAAAATAAAAGGAAATTTAAAATCATTTGTCTAAAAAGTTTTATGAAGTCCACCAAGAATATGCAATCTTTAACAAGATTTTACGCTAAATTACAAAATGTCAGTTTAATATAAGAAAAACAACAAGACGTTCATAAAACGAACTATTTGTTGAAAATGAAAGTAAACAAATCTTTTTCATTTGTTCTTGAGAATAGGCTTACCTACATGCGACAGCGAGTTGTCCTCTCCTTCAGCCATTGTGTCTGATATGTTGTCAGCTTGGTTGATTTGCATAGCGCTGCCTCCGCTGAGGGCTGAGGTAAAGTGAGTATCCAATCACACGACGCGTACGTCATGTTCAACGCGAGGCCCTCTAGCTGGCCTTATTGTGCCAACTCGTGATCTGATTGGCTATCACAACTGTATATCAACTACAGGTGCCCGTTCATGCACAGCGCACTGTTGATTCTGAAGGCGTCGGTCAGATTTCATACAGCCTGGCGACACAAACTAGCTGAATTCTGATTGGAATAAAAACTGACCTAAAACTACAACACTGAAAGGAGCATAACCAAATGGATATAATATAACATCAAGAAAACAGTATGTAGAATAATTATATATTTAGAAAAAATACTTTTTTTAATGAAATTGACTTTTATTATAATTATGATAATGATGTCTGATTATGTTAGGCCAGCAGAGAAGGCCTTGCTGGCCCTGACGGCCCACCACTGGTGTGACAGTGACGTAGCTGAAGCGTACAAAGGATTAGGTGATTTTGTTGTGAATGCGGAAAGCTGGACTGAGAATTTTGAGGATTTGTGTGCTTCTTGTCAGCTAAATGGGCAAGAGACACTGAAGGTTCTCAGGAGATGTCTGGGGCATAATTGGAATCGAGTGAAAGGGTGTTATACTGGGAAAACTTCAACAGGTCAAAACATGACTTATGAGGAGCTGACATCGCAACGCAGATCAGTGTGTGAGAACATCAGAAAACTGTGGGAAAAAAAATCACCAAACTTTGTCATGATTCAGCAATGTAGAGAGCAATGTGGCGAAGATGTTAACACTTTCAGGGGACACCTTGAAAATGTTTTCAGAAACCACAGCTGTATTCCTGAATCTGCCGATGAGGATTCCATAAACGTTAACCAATTTAAGCAAACATTTCTCCAGAATTTGATGCCGGAAATTGGGGATTTCATTCGCAAACATTATGTCCAACACCGAACTGGAAGGTTGGTTGATCTCATGGAGTGGGCTATACATGCCCTAGAAGTGGTGAGAAAAAAGTGGGGAAATGGTGTAGTATCGCCGATGAAACAAGTGATGGCCTGTGCCATGGGTGACATAATGGAGAACGTGTTGTACCAAGATCGGGTAAAGAATCATTTGCCGTCCGACGATCAATGCTATAATTTTGGCGGTGCAGGGCATATTGCTCGACACTGCAAAAGAAAAAATACACTGCAAAGGAAACGTGGGAAATCTTACAGACCAGACAACACACGATATGGTGAAGGACAAAGCACAAAACATTTAGATTGACGTCAGGAACCCCATTTCTAAACTGATGACAACAGTCACGACAGTGGGAAAGGGGGATCAATGAAATCAGTTGAAATCTTGGATTTGACAAATGTATTTGCCTTGACTTGCCAGAAAACGAAAAACCTTATTATTGGCTAAAAATTGGGAAAAAGGATGTCAAATTTCTTTGTGATAGTGGTGCATGCAGATCAGTGTTAAGAGACACCATTCCAGGTGTCACTCAGAGTCGACAACAAATTTCTGTGGTATCAGCAGATCGGAAAGTGACATTGTTACCTATTTCTAAGTCAATAAAAATTTTAGATGAGGGACTAATTCCATACAAGGTCACTATGGTCTTGAGTGGAGATTGTCCTATAAATTTGTTGGGAAGAGACCTTTTACAACTACAAATAGCTTTAATACCAACAGAAGCAGGGTACAAACCCAGAAAAGTTAACATTCTGGAGTTGTTGGTAGTTGACGCTATGGGAGACCCAGTAAAGGTTTATTCATTACAATCATGACTAATGGCCACTCTAGTGGCTGAGAACTTTCCAGAAGTCCCTGCCACCCTTTGGTCATCGGGAAAAACAGATGTGGGCTTACTTAAAACAGCAAAACCAGTTGAAGTATTCCCTAAAATGACTTATTGACCCAGACTTAAACAATATCCATTAAAACAGGATACTATTATTGGCATCACTCCTGTAATACGGGATATGGTGAAGGCTGGTATTTTGACCCAACTTGTGAGTGTAATATTTCCTGTTAAAAGAGTTGAATCTGGGGTTTGGAGAATGGTGCATGATTTGCGACAGATGAATAAATCCATACAATCACGTGCTCCGTGTATGCCAGACCCACACACATTTATTGAACTGTTTAAAACCTGACAAAATGGTTTATTGTAATTGATTTGAGCAATGTTTTTTTTCTCCATTCTGTTGCACAAAAATTCACGTCATTAGTTCAGATTTACATTTAATGGAAAAAAATATACCAATACAAGATTGCCAGAATGTCTGTTTTTGGTTAAATTATATATGAGAATAACACCCACTCAGAACGGCTTAACGCCTTTGAGATCTTGCATGGCAGACCTTTCATCTTCCCATTATGGGAAGGTGTGCCCTGGCAAGAGAATGAATCAGATCCAGGTGCTTTGTTGGCAAAATCGTTGTGTGAAATGTTTACAACAAAAGAGGTCCAGTCAGCATGTGTACTGCCGCAGTCCTCTTTGTTCCCTCCACAGGAACAGAGGCTGCGCCCCGGAGACGCAGTGCTGATCAAGGCAATGAAGAGGAAGCCCTGGTCTGCAACAAAGTCGGAGGGGCCATTCACCGTGCTGATCACAACGCCAACTGCCATCAAGATCGCCGAAATAGCCACCTGGGTGCATCAAAGACATTGGAAGATCGTTCACCAACTGGATCCTGAGCAGGTGGAAGACGGGCGAGCCAAACTACTCACTAGCCATGGGTTTGGTCCACATCATCTTGCTGTACGGACGCGTGGGGGCAATCCAGATGACACACGTGAAGCCCCCCCCACTCCTTCAGCCTGCGAAGTTCCACTATTATATCCAATGACGTCAGATAAGTGCCCAAACATGGCACATCCTGTAGCCTGCTTGCCACTACAGACTGCAGGAATAGTCTCATTTCCCCTGAGCGTCCTCGTGAACAAAGCACGACAAAATGGAAGTGATTATCCTCACGATTCTTGGTACGCTCTGTGATGTCATGAGAGGCTAGCTCTCAGCGGGACAGGACAAGGAGCGCAATGGGCGAAAGGTTTGAATACAAACAAAGGTTTTAATAAAGGGTTTCAGGGGAAATTCACAAGTAACAAAGGCAAGAATAGTGTCTCTTCCAATACTTAAATCATAATCAAGTCTCTTCTGAGGTGAAACTGAAGACAGAGTTCTTTTCCATGGGTTTCTAGGCCTCACCCCTCTTGATGTCCTTCTCAGGTAGCCTAGCCACCTTTAGCAAGGGTCCAAATCCAGTGTTCTGTCGTATGGTCCCAACTGGCGATGAGTTCCATGCAGCAATCAGTTTCTCCACAGCGCACAGCAATGGAGCTTGTCTTCCCCCGCCCGCACACTTGGAGGCTCTCCGCCTTAAAAGCCTTGCCTGCCAATCAAGCCGTGATCAGCCACAGGTGTGGGGTTTGAATTGCTGCCTTCCACCAGATGGGGCCAAAACTCTCTCTGCATGAAGCCATCTTAGGGGGATGTATTTGCCCTCCAGAACCCAGCCTCTCGTGACATCACACCTCGTGTCAAGTTAGGGAAGGCTTGGACCACTGGTTGGGATTCCGTTGTGGTTCATTCCAAGCCCAACACAAAATGGGTTCGAGACAGCTGTGCCCAAGAAGCAGCACGAATTGTCCTCAAGATAGCTCGGGGGAACTGGTTGGGAACTGGAACTGGCACGATGACAGATATCCAACTTGCTATCGTAACCCACAATGTTGCAGGATGCATGGACTTGAGACTCTGTCCTGAGTTTTGTGAACATCACATTGGTTTTCCCGTAACTATATGCATGATGTCATCTGTGGCATCACCTGTCGTGACATCGCCTTTCCACCATAAACCACACATCAGACTGTCAGTCTGGGTGGAAGCACCTGACAAAACGGCCCAAAGTCCAGGTGTCATGGACGCATTATATCAGGAGGACCCGGAGAAACCCCACGCGGGCCCGAGAACATGCAAACTCCACACAGGGAGACCGGACGGGGACGCGAACCGGCGACCTCTGCACAGTTAAGCCGGTATGCTAACCACTCGACTACCGGGCTGCCCGCCATACTAATTGCTAAGCAAAATAGGAAAAGTAATTGTTCTGTATGCTCTTATATGCCTCATTCTGTGACACAACAACGCAAGCATTCGAAAGTATTCGGAGAGAGAATGGCTAGAGCTGCATATTTGTTAATATCTTTGCATAGACCTGATCAACATTTTCCGGTTCTTCGTAATGCTTCGAGAGGAGAGATTGTTCCAGGTTTAGATACCATTATGACCGAGAGCGGGTTGCGATTACCAGTATGCGTTACTATGTACACTACGGGTCAAAATTTGGGTTTTATAGACGAGCATAGTTGTTTATATGGGCTACCGCTAAACACTAATGTCACTGTTTTGCCCATATTTTTACATCTTTGGTGGTTATGCGTTTGGAAAGTATATTCTTTTATTCCTCCGCGAGCCTACGGTTTGTGTGCACCTGTTACTGTAACTGACAATACTTTCATCGTTACCAGTCGCCCAGGGCACCATCATGTAAAGAGAAGAGTATCATTTAAGCCCCATGATTCGATCTGGGGAACTGATGTTCCAGAACAATGCAAACACCATAGCACGGGTAGTAAGGTAATGGTAGCTCTTTTTCCACAAATTGGAGTGGCTAAAAACATGCTACGAATTGAAACTATTGATTACAGATTTCAAGTGTTTGTAAATGCCAGCTTGAAAGTGGATGAAATGCAGAACACAGAAATTGCAGCAATTAGACAAATGGTGCTGCAAAATAAAATGGTTTTGGACCTTTTGACATCCCCACAAGGGGGCGTCTGTGCTATGGTGGGTGACACTCTTTGTACGTGCATACCCGAAGAAGCAAATTCCATAAATATGACTAATGCTTTGTCTGTTATCAGGGATCTCAAAGATGCTATGGCCAACGATCGACGGCCTGATCACCCGTGGAGCTTTGCCATGCTTTTCGAGGGCGCTTGGTATACGACTTTGCCTAGACTGTTTGTGCCTCTCGCGTTTGGGATTGTACTTATTTTCTTAGTCATTGGTTGTATCATTCCATGCTTACGAGCAACGCTAAATTCAAAGATAATTAATTCTCAGGTGAATTACGCAAAGGTTTTGTATCAACAAATGCGTGAAGGGGACCCTGTGTTGTAGCTTGGAATTGTAAACCATGGCCAGAGTGTGGTTGCTCCTGCCAAAACGGAGGGCCGAGAAGGTATTTTCCTCGTCAATATTTGATTGAAATGGATTTACCTTCAAGACTCTCGCAAATGGAGAGGTTGCATATCACAGCAGTAAAGCTAGTTTTTTCATCTTCTCCATGGTATAGAATGGTCCCCTGTGCCGTTAGTTATGACGTTCATACATGAAAACCGTTTTGGAAATGTATGTACTGATGTTTAAATGTGCAAATGGGGGCAATGATAGAGTTTTTTATGCATCTGTTATTTCATGTTTAGTTTAGTCTATATGGATGTATGTAGTTTATTAGATAACTTGTTGGATCAATAGGATGCAACAAGTATTCATTTCCAGTCTCATGTTCTCCCAACCCCTCCCCGTTGCTGATAGGACTGGTCGAGACGATGTCATCGCTGCTGTGTGATAAAAACTAGGCGAAAGGGGCGGTCTCGCACTCTTGGATTCCCGCTCCGAATAGAGATGTTTTTCTATTGTTTACGAGAATAAAGTAGTCTTTTCTGTTCACCATCTATGGTCCCCGCTGGTATTTCATCATAAAACTCCGTTGAACTCCGAACCAGAAGAGATACAAGAATTAGAATCCAACACCCATATTGGCTAATCTGTACAAAACCTAGACACTGGTTTATATATGTGGACGATACTTTCATAATTAAAAAACAGAAAATTCAATGCTTCACAGATCACCTCAACTTGGTACACATCAACATTAAATTTACTCGTGAGGACATTAAAGAGAACCAACTAGCCTTTTTGGATTGTAAAGTAATTATGAAAGAGGACAGAGCGCTAAAAAGAGAAGTCTTTAGGAAGGCTACACACACTGACCAATACTTACTTTTCGATTCTCACCGCCCTTTACAACACAAACTAGGAGTTATCAGAACCCTCCAGCATAGGGCTAAACTAATACCAACAAGCGTCGAAGGCAGAGAAAAGGAGTCAAAACATATCAGGAGAGCGCTCACTAACTGTGGGTACCCTCAGTGGTCGTTTAACAAATGTCAGAAAGAAAGAATAGGGAATGAAACCAAAAATTCTGAAGATACAAAAAGGAGAGGAGTAGCAGAACCTTACATAGCAGGAGTTTCAGAAAAACTACAAAGAGTCCTTTGGCAACACAAAATTCCTACTTATTTCAAACCGATAAACACTTTAAGGCAAAAATTAGTACATCCAAAAGATGGGCTACCAAATGAAAAACAAAGTAATGTAGTTTATTCAATACATTGTAAGAATGATAATTGTAAAGAGCAGTACATTGGGAAAACCAAAAACATTCTAAAAATATACTTTATCAACATCGCAGGGATAATACTAGTGGGCCTCAATCGGCAGTACATATGCACCTAAAAGCTAGCAACCACTCATTTGACGACAATGATGTTAAAATCTTTGCGAATGAACATAGATGGTTTGAAAGGGGAGTAAAAGAAGCGATTTTCATACAACAACTCAATCATTCATTAAACCGGTTGGGGTGAGGTTCAATTTGGATCGTTCATACAATAGCCTGCTTAGGCAACATAGGTTAGGCAACATTCGTAATGCTAATGAGGGGATACCGCAGGGAGTGGGGCAATAAGGACAGTCGTTAGTCAGGAATGTAGGAACAATCGGTGGGGCAGCAAGGAGTGGTCCTCTGCTCACCCCAACTCTGAGACTCATAGCAGGACATTAGGGATATATATATATATATATATATATATATATATATATATATAGGGCCGATACTACCAGTAAGACTTTAGTTTGCTGAAGAAGCATCTTGGATAAGAAGTGAAACGTCCGACACCTTCAAAAAAAGTACAGATGACGGCTGATGAAACCTTTTCATCGATGGACCACTCATGTACAACTGAGAGCTTACACAGACCTAATGTAAGGATTGCATTTCCATTTGGGGTCCACATAAAGCCGAGAAGAAATGGGCCCTTTGCAATCTGGTCGCTCCGTGAAAAGTGTAAATTTAGACCTAATTGGAGATAAGTGGTCCAACCCTCAATGGCAGACACAGAATTTGGTCCTCGGAGAAGAAGAAGAAACATAACACAAAAGGGTTATTACAGCCCCTACCATGTCACTCTTTTGAGTTTTCAATAATGTCAGCAAAACAAATATCGTTTTGTATTTGCCTACCTCCGGGGAATGCTCCACAATCAATCCAAATTCCCTTCTCATCTATGGGGGTCCTGGGAAAAACTCTAAGTATAGACACCAAGTTGGAAATCCAACAGTACCACTGTCAAGTTATGTTGTTTTTTGAGCTCTTCCCCTAACTTGAAAAGGCTTTTGACTTTGTTGACCGGGATTACACTGGGACTTCACTCTTTAACTCCAATGATGAGACAGATTTCTCCTTTCTTCTTCCTCTTTTAATTTGGACTTAATCGTCTCTTTTCTCATTGAAAAGACAATTGCTGATTGCAAGGTGAAAAACCTTTGAAGAAGGTAAAAACACAAACGGCAATAATGTTTACATTTGAAGGCAGTCTCTTAACAGGCTGGTTTTGACATTAAACCACCAAATCAAATCATCAAATAAACGGTCACAATAACAGGTTCTCTCACCGTCAGCCACCCTGGTCTTTACACAGTTGAACTCCACTGCACCAGGCAAACTCCTAGTGCAGTACTTGAACCGAACCGAACGCTGACCAGTGTAGCAACTGACTATTTTAAGGAGTGGTTTCTTCTGGTGAGAGCCTTCCTGATTACTGAATGGCTTTCAGGTGCTGTCACATTTGTTTTTATTCCAGTTCTCGCCTCTGGGGGAAACATGGTGCCAAACTCATCTTTGGACTACAGCTTCGGCCATATTTGTAGTTTGCCAAGACACTCATCATTGGACGACAGCTTCGGCCATATTTGTAGTTTGCCAAGACAACCACCAATTCGAGGAGGGAGCCGGAACACCGGCTCATGTAAAAAGTTTGAAGGATATTGTATTGGTGCATTTCCCGAAGGGTTTTCCCGGGAAAGCCGGGACAAAGGAAAAATGGTCCCTATTGGCGATGGATCCACTGGATGACTCACAACCACTAGGGGCCATATTACTCCAAATTGCGATAGTAAAAGGGTGAAAAGGTTTCTTCAGCCATCATCTGTACTTCTTTAAAGGTGTCGGACGTTTCGCTTCCCATCCGAGAAGCTTCGTCAGCAAACTAAAGTCTTACTGGTAGTTTCGGCCCTATATATATATCCCTATTGTCCAGACATGGCGGTGTCGGACGCTGCTATGATCGGTCCCTGCTCTCAGGTTGGGGGGAGCAGAGGACTAATCCCTGCGACTCCACTGATAGCTTCTTGTCCTGACTGATGACTGGCCTGATTGCCCAATTTGCCCTGGTATCACCTCATCAGCATGACTAATCCTATGTTGCCTAAGCAGTCTATTGTACGAACGATCCAAATTGAACCTCACCCCCCATTACGGTTAAGGAAAGGATTTTGCTGTTTTATGAAAATAGCTTCTTTTACTCCCCTTTCAAACCATCTATTTTCTTTCGCTAAGATTTTAATCTCATTGTCATCAAATGAGTGGTTGCTAGCATTTAGGTGCATATGTACTGCCGATTGAGGCCCACTCGTATTATCCCTGCGATGTTGATAAAGTCTTTTTTGGAGAATTTGTTTAGTCTCCACAATGTATTGCTCTTTACAATTTTCATTTTTACAATGTATTGAATAAACTACAATACTTTGTTTTTTATTTGGCAGCCTATCTTTTGGACCTCGAGATAAACTACATTACTTTGTTTTTTCATGTGGCAGCCAATCTATGGTCCAAAAGATAGGCTGCCAAATGAAAAACAAAGTAATGTAGTTTGTAGTAGTTGTTTGATTAATGGGTTACATGTTTGCTATTGCTTGCAAGGTTCACACTGCTCTGTTTGAACAAATATGATTGTCAAGGCGACCGTGTGAACGATCAAGCTGACCACAAGGTATAAAAATGTGCCAACCAATCGGGTTGCTTTATGCTTGTATGCCTCTGTTAATGATGAAACTCGTGTAAACTGACATATTTTATTAAAAAGATACAGTCCGGGAGAGGCAGTTTGGAATCAACTTGCAATGCTAAGCTGTTGCCTTTTGGCTTGCAGCTGATAACCCTGTGCGTACGTAAAATTTGGATGCGTGTTGGACGCATGGACTCGCGTTATATGCTGGCGCAGATGAATAATTCCGTGTTGGGACCGCAATCTCTTCCTCCTCACACTGACTTTATAGGATTGCATACTGTTTTGTGACCAAATTCCTTGACAAATATCGTCATCCTTGACCGGGGTAGATAATATATATATATATATATATATATAAAACAGAGTTGTGCACTTAGATTATTAAATTATGAAGGAAGTGACGCAACGGCGCACAGTGTGGGACCATGTCCCGCCCATAGTTCCAGAACAATAGAACAATCTGGAGGAGATTAATGGTGAGTCGCAATTTTCTGTTGGTCTCGATTAACGCGCATTTTCATGACAATATCTTATTTTGTTTCCCGTTTTATACTGTCTAGTGTTATCTAATAGTTCCCTTATTCATTTCGAGTCCAGATTCCTTTTTGTGTCATTATTTACTTCACGTTTTGTCGAGTGGAACTTTGAAGCACATGTACTTCATAGTGCTTTTCTATTGCGCAGTTAATCACAAGACAAAACCCATGCGACTTCACCCATCCCTTCTGCCATACTGTGTTGCAGGTAATAATTGCTTCATTTCGTTTTTATTGTACAATATTTAGTTTCTTGTGTTGTGTTTCATTTGCCCGTGAATGTTCGTGGCGGGTTGAACTGTGCGCCCTTGCAAGCGCACCGCGTGTTCTGCCGAGTCTCCGCGTATGATGCGTTCAGGGACATCATGTAAATAACATTGAACTTGTGTTGTATTCTCTTTTTCTGTAAATAACCACTAGACGATCACACGTTGTTCATTCTGTTTTGTTATCTACAATGTTTTTCATATTGAGAACAATCTGGAGGAGATTAATGTTAATCACAATACGAAACCCATGTGACTTCACCCATCCCTTCTGCCATACTGTGTTGCAGAAACAAAAGAAATAAAAAGACACTTTCACGCGTCTGGTCTTATTAAGACGGCAGCATCGTGGAGATGAAGACAGTCACTGTTGTGACACTCGTCACATATATATATATATATATATATATATATATATATATATATATATATATATATATATATATATATATATATATATATATATATATATATATATATATATATACAAGCGGCTGGATAGCTCAGTTGATAAGGCATCAGTTTGGTATATGGGAGATGAGGGTTCGAGTCCAACTTGTGGCAGGGTAATGAGCACAAAAAGCATCATCCAGTGTGGGTCCTTGGGCAAGACCCTTCATGCTAATGAATACCTCATAAAAATGATGAGAGACAATAAATGGAATGACATGCCGGCTCAGACGTCGCCCGGCCAAACAAGGTCTGCGTCAGGTGCTGGGGAATCAGAGCACCCTGATGAAACTACTGGAACAAAGCGGAGATGGACGAGATGCGATAACATGGCTCTGTTGGAATGCTACTACTCAAGCAACCCTCGTCGGAGGGGTTACATGCAGAGGGTTACATGCGGAGAATGGGGGCTGAATGGTTACTTCGAAACACACAGTCACGGTTGACCACGAAACAACTAGTAGCTCAGTGTTCCAATATCCACAAACGGCAATTGCTATCACAACTTGAGATTGATGCGGAACAACACAAATTCCGAGGTGAAGGGCCCCAGGCTGCCACATCAGAGCCCCAATGAATGATGAGATTGGGAAGCCAGCCCCAATGAATGAAATGCTGAGCGAGTCAGCAACTGACCTGAGAGATAAGATCATGGCAAGAATGAAAACTGGGCAACTAAGAAACCGATTACAACGGCTATGTGAAGTACCATCTGAAAGTCTCATGGAAACTGTGAATGCAGCACTGAGAACGATCCCGACCAGAACGATCACGGAAACCAATGAGCTGATATACACCTCAGCATCAGTGATCCTAGAGATGCTCGGCTACAAGAGCAACCATGAGAGCCACGAGATTCATTACCCACCATGGAAAAGACGGTTGGAGGCCAAGATCAAGGCGGCTGGGAAAGATGTGAGTCAATTGACAGAGATCCAGAGAGGTGTGAATAAAAGGCAAATACCCAAGAGGTACATGCAGATAACCATACCTGAAGCACTCGAAACTGCCAAACAAAGGCTCCAGACCTTGTCCACTCGCCTAAAGAGGTACACGAAAGAGAATGAGGTCAGAAGAATAAACAGGCTGTTCGCAACACAACCTGCGAAAGTGGCAGGGTTCTAACAGCAGAGCAGACCCTCCAAGGCTGGAAACTGAAAGATACTGGAAAGGCATATGGGAGAAGGAGGTCGCACATATCAGCAGTGCACAATGGTTGGTGACTCTGAAAGAGGACCACAGCAACCTCCCTGAACAGAACCCAGTTACCATCACAGCGGCAGATATACAAGGAAGAGTCTCAGGTATGAAAAACTGGATGGCACCAGGCCCGGATATGGTCCACACCTACTGGCTAAAGAAACTCACAGCTCTCCACGGGCGCCTAGCAGCACAAATGAACCAGTTGCTGATGGATGGGACTCACCCAGGATGGTTAACCGAAGGGCGAACAATCCTGATCATGAAGGATTCCTCAAAGGGTGCAGTTCCTTACAACTATCGGCCAATAACCTGTCTCTCCACAACATGGAAGCTCATGTCAGGCATCATTGCGGCTAAGATAAGTGGACACATGGATCAATACATGAGCAAAGCACAGAAAGGCATTAGTAGAGATACAAGAGGTGCCAAACATCAGCTGCTGGTTGACAGAACAGTCGCTCAAGACTGCAGGTTCCGACATACCAACCTGTGCACAGCCTGGATGATTACAAGAAAGCATATGACTCGATGCCACACACATGGATCACTGAATGTTGGAGTTGTATAAGGTCAACAGGACCCTGAGAGTCTTTGTTGCAAACTCGATGAGGATGTGGAAAACCACACTTGAAGCCAATGGCAAGCCACTAACGCAAGTGTCCATCAAATATGGCATATATCAAGGTGATGCACTCTCCCCACTGCTGTTCTGCATAGGACTGAACCCCCTCAGCCAGATAATCGCCAAGACAGGCTATGGATACCGCCTCAGAAATGGAGCTACGATCAGTCACCTCCTCTACATGGATGACATAAAGCTGTATGCTAAGAGTGAAAGGGACATAGACTCCCTGATCCACACAACCAGGATCTACAGCAGTGACATCGGAATGTCATTCGGGCTGGAGAAATGTAGTCGGATGGTGACTAAGAGGGGCAAGGTACTCCACACTGAAGGGGTCTCACTCCCTGAAGGAACAATAGCAGACATTGAAAACAGCTACAAGTACCTCGGTATACCACAGGCCAATGGCAACCTCGAACTAGCAACAAGGAAAGACCAAATACCTCCAGCGAGTGAGGCAAGTCCTCAGAAGCCAGCTCAATGGCAAGAACAAGACCTGGGCAATAAACAGCTATGCCCTGCCAGTGATCAGATACCCTGCAGGAATAATAAGGTGGCCAAAGGACGAGATTCAGACCACGGATGTTAAGACCCGAAAACTCCTCACCATGGTTCCATCCCAAGTTCAGCACCCTGAGACTGTACACAAGCCGCAAGGAAGGAGGCCGGGGACGAGTGAGTGTGAGAGCCACTTTCCAGGATGAAACATCCAAGCTCCATGAATACATCAAAGAGAAAGCTCCAACGGCTGATGTACTCAGAGAATGTCTCAGACAATGGGGAACAGAGGATGAGGTAATGGAAGAGGGACAATCATGGGAGGAAAAGCCCCTACATGGGATGTACCACCGAACCATAGCAGAAGTGGCTGATCTCAATAATTCCTATCAGTGGCTAGAGAGGGCTGGCCTAAAGAACAACACAGAGGCACTAATCCTGGCTGCCCAAGAGCAGGCCCTGAACACCAGAGCCATAGAGGCAGGGATATACCACACCAGACAAGACCCAAGGTGTAGGTTGTGCAAAGAGGCACCTGAGACAATCCAACACATAACTGCAGGGTGTAAGATGCTGGCAGGGAAAGCCTACATGGAGCGCCATAACCAGGTGGCTGGCATAGTCTACCGAAACATCTGTGCGGAGTATGGACTGGAAACCCCAGGATCAAAATGGGAAATACCTCCCAAGGTGGTGGAGAATGACCGAGCAAAGATCCTGTGGGACTTCCAGATACAGACCGACAAGATGGTAATGGCCAACCAACCAGATATCGTGGTCATAGATAAAGGGGAAAAGAAAGCCGTTGTCGTGGATGTAGCGGTCCCGAGTGATGGAAACATCAGAAAGAAGGTACATGAGAAAATCGAGAAATACCAAGGGCTCAGAGAGGAGCTGGAGAGAGCCTGGAAGGTAAAGGTGACAGTCGTGCCTGTGGTGGTCGGAGCATTCGGGGCAGTGACCCCCAAACTCGACGAGTGGTTGCAACAGATCCCGGGAACAACATCGAATATCTCGGTCCAGAAAAGCGCAGTGCTGGGAACAGCACTGATACTGCGCAGAACCCTCAAGCTTCCTGGCCTCTGGTAGAGGACCCGAGCTAAAATGGGGGACAGACACCACCGATGGTGGGTGAGACGCGGATTTATATATATATATATATATATATATATATATATATATATCTACCCCGGTCAAGGATGACGCTTCGTACTGATGTCACGTTTATTGTGAAACACTTGGAACATCGTGAAGTCGTGTGCACCTTACTAACCGAAAGTAGATAAACGTTGACGTAGACTTTAGACTGTCGTTCTTTAGACTGTCGTTCTCTATCTAGCAGTTGCTCTGCTTCTGTCTCTCTTTAGCATCAGTCTCGTTATGTCTGTCTCGCCTTGCTCTCGTTTATCGAAAACACATGACACGGAAGCGAAAGTTATAATGACAAAACATTATAAAGTATCGAAGACGATTTTAAGAAAACAAACATAAAGGTTTGCATTGAAACATTAAATACTTTTACAAAACAAGTTCAAATAAATTAGATTTTTTTGTTGTCATGGCAACCAATGACAAGATACCTGCCAGTTACACTCCCACCAAATTACTGTTGAAATAACATTCCTAAACAAAATGACTTATGCACTTCAAATAATCAACAGTAATTTTACCAGTGTGATGTATGGATCTTTGAACGATGGAAGGCTTGAGGTGCCCTTCCTTTTTTCCTAACTTTGATTTCCTTATCTAAACGGCTGCATTTGCATTCGCGTTCTCTGTTCAATGTGTTTCTAAGTTGGTTCAGTCTTGCCAAAGCTCGCATCTTATTGGCCAGGAGGTGAGGTCGCACTTTGAAAGGAAGTGGCATTTCGAGGTTCTTCTCACAGCCATTCATAGCTAGCAGACCTTTTACTTGAGGCATAGCATTGTTACTAGTTTGCAGGCAATCACTGAATTCTCTTAATTTGAGGAATTCCCTCCCACCAATCATTGGCCATCCATTAAGTTTTACTCTGAAAGCTGTCTGTACAATTAAGGGATGACCATATCTGTCATCGAGTCGATCCCAAGCTTGCTGATAGGCTTCATCATCTTCTCAATAAAGGCTGCCTTCCAAAGAAGATGTTACCTCCGATGCCACGTACCTTTCCAAAAAATACAGTCCACCAGCAGGATTCGAGCATCGGCTCTATGCCAGAGCCCCGAAGCCTGTCCTCCACTCAACAGAGTTCAAAGGATCACCTGAGAATATGGCAGGCTCTGGGTTTGGAAGATTACTCGGAACTAGTGATTCCTGTAATGATTCAACCAATTTCTCAGTTAGCGGTTTATGGCATGAGTCATGGTGGTAGAAAGGCAATGTATCATTCTCTTTGGTGTGTATGGGGATGCTGGTGACATGCAGTTCCTTCATTTGTTCTTCCTCAAACACACCTAACTTTGCCTTCACCACTTTCTCAAAGTCACGTAACTTTGCTTTCATTACTTCTTCCTCATACAAACGTAACTTTGCCTTCATCACTTTGATGTCTCTCAGATTTTCAAGTTTTTTCAACTGCTGACGTTGTGTTTCAACCGCCTCTTCCTTTTCAATCTCAGCTTGTTTTGCTGCCAGTAGAGCCACTATTTCGGCCCTCTTAACTTAAATGCTAGTTTGAGACATTTTAATAGTTCAGAACCTCAAATTACGTTTATAGATTCATATAATTTCATTCAAAAATTATAAATGAAAATAAAAATTTAAAACATTCTCTATGTTATTGTGGTGAATTTGTATGTTATATCTATCCAATTTGTGAGCTACTGGAAACGTCCATCAAAACCTTTAGCTGCTGCAGGATAAGAAGCAACGTCACGTGTTGAAACCTTTCTCTGTCTTACGAAGGCTGATTGTGACAATGCACGCTGAGGCCTGTAGCTTGCTGCGGGTTGGGTGCGACGGTGTTCCAAGTAGCTCGTGGCTAGCTCCGTGACACGTGGTTGAGTGCGACGACGCTCGATGTAGCTCGTACCTTGCTACGCGAGTTCGCCGAAGCCGATAGCTTGCTGTTGGGGTAGAAAGCACCTGTGGACGTGCCATAATGTTGATGAGGACGTTTTCACTTTTGTGAGCACGTTTTCACTGTTGTGAGCACGTTTTCACTGTTGTGAGCATATTTCCACTTGTGTGAGCACGTTTTCACTGTATCTACCGCGGTCAAGAATGACGCTTCGTACTGATGTCAGAACGTTTATTGTGAAACACTTGGAACACCGTGAAAATGTGTGCACCTTACTAACCGAATGTAGATAAACGTTGACATAGACTATAGACTGTCATTCTCTATCTAGCAGTTGCTCTGCTTCTGTCTCTCTCTAGCATCAGTCTCGTTCTGTCTGTCTCGCCTTGCTCTCATTTATCAAAAACACATGAAACGGAAGCGGAAGTGATAATGACAAAACATTAAAAAGTATCGAAGACGATTTTAAGAAAACACTTATATAAAGGTTTGCATAGAAACGTTACAGAACAACAAGTCCAAATAAATTATATCTTTGTTTTCATGGCAACCAATGAGAAAATACCCGCCAGTTTTATATATATATATATATATATATATATATATATATATATATATATATATATATATATATATATATATATTGTGATGTCACGAGAGGCTGTGTCCTGGAGGGCAAATACATCCCCTTAAGATGGCTCCACCCAGAGAGAGTCTTGGCCCCACCTGTTGGAAGGCAGCAATTAAACCCACACACCTGCAGATGATCAGGGCTTGATTGGAAAGCAGGGCTCTTAAGGCAGAGAGCCTGTGAGTGTGGAGCTTGGGGAAAGACAAGCTCGATTGCTGTGCTCTGTGGAGAAGTTGATTGCTGCGTGGAACTCATTGCCAGTTGGGACCACACGACTGGACACTGGATTTGAACCTAGCTAAGGTGGCTAGGCTACATGACGAGGACGTCAAGAGGGGTGAGGCCTAGAGACTCTTGAAAAGAACTCCGCCTTCAGTTTTACCTCAGAAGAGACTTTATTTGGATTTAAGTATCAGAAGAGCCTTTATTTGGATTTAAGTAGCAGAAGAGACTTTATTTGGATTTAAGTATCAGAAGAGACTTTATTTTGATAAGTATTGGACGAGACACTATTCAAACCTTTGTTGCTTGTGAATTCCCCCTGGAACCCTTGATTAAAACCTTTTGTTTGTATCCAAACCTGTCGTCCATTGCACTTCTTGTCCCGTCCCGCTGAGAGCTAGCCTCTCATGATATCATAATATATATAAATCCTCATCTCACCCACCTTGGGTGGTGTCTGTCCCCCATTTTTTTAGCTCGGGTCCTCTACCAGAGGCCAGGAAGCTTGAGGGTTCTGCGCAGTATCCGTGCTGTTCCAAGCCGTGCGCTTTTCCGAGCCGAGACATCTGATGTAGTTCCCGGGATCTGTTGCAACCACTCATTGAGTTTGGGGGTCACTGCCCCGAGTGCTCCGACCACCACAGGCACGACTGTCACCTTACCCTTCCAGGCTCTCTCCAGCTCCTCTCTGAGCACTTGGTATTTCTCGATTTTCTCATGTTCCTTCTTTCTGATGTTTCCATCATTCGGGACCGCTACATCCACGACAACGGCTTTCCTTTGCCTTTTATCTATGACCGCGATATCTGGTTGGTTGGCCATTACCATCTTATCAGTCTGTATCTGGAAATCCCACAGGATCTTTGCTCGGGCATTCTCGACTACCTTGGGAGGTGTTACCCATTTTGACCTTGGGGGGTTTCCAGTCCATACTCCGCAAAGTTGTTTCGGTAGAGTATGCCAGCCACCTGGTTATAGCGCTCCATGGAGGCTTTCCCTGCCAGCATCTTACACCCTGTGACATCGGGATGTCATTCGGGCTGGAGAAATGTAGTTGGATGGTGACTAAGAGGGGCAAGGTAGTCCACACTGAAGGGGTCTCACTCCCTGAGGGAAAACAGCTACAAGTAACTACGGTATACCACAGGCCAATATATATATATATATATATATATATATATATATATATATATATATATATATATATATATATATATATATATATATATATATATATATATATATATATATATATATATATATATATAAAAGCATATATATGGCCAGGAATGCTTTTATTTATCCAACTTTTTGACAATCCTGAAGAAACCTGTGCTTTTACAAAAAAAACTCAAGTTCAAGGAGGAACTAAAGTCATAATTGTCACGGAGGACACATAGTTATTGTGGGGGGCTTCCATTTTTTTTGAATCTAGAAGCTAAAGTTCCGTAGTGGGTGCAATGCATTGCATTGCATTCAGCCGAAGGCTAATTAATATGAATTAATTGGCTGAACAAAAGCAGCTGAAGCTGTGGATTTGTCAGAAGAGGATAAAACGACAATTTTTTTATTCATCTCTTCGTATACTATTGACAAATAAGTCTGAAATCTAGCCTCAGACTGAAAAAAAGCAAAAGAGGAGGGGGTTGAATTTTTTTTCGCCAGCCAAGGGAGCAAAGGGGTGCGTGTGTGTGTGTGTGTGTGTGTGTTTAGTGCGTGTGCATGCGTGTGTGGCAGCAGCTTGGACGAGCAATAAATTAGAAGGGGCTGTCTCTGTCTTACCCTTGGAAGTTTCAGGAAAAGTTCTTTTCTCTTGCAATTTGTGATCTTTTGAGATAGTTTAGTGTAGTTCGCAAGATATATTTCTTTCTTTCTTTTTTGCGAACATCTTTGGCAGTTGTGGGAAAAGCAATGGTCCAAGCGTGTTCGAAAACCACAACCCATCGCGATACTTAATTTATGATTAAACATTCCCTGACACTGAGATTTATTGTGAAAGATGGATGCAAACTTGTGGATTTGATGGCACTCTGAATGTTGAGTCTCTTAAGGAAATATGGCTGCGATTAAAAATGAAAGAATATTCTGCTGCTGGCAGAGCTCTGGAAATAATTTGTGCAGAACTTCATGCTTGCGAGAAATGGTTAGAACAAGCACGTAAGAGAGAAAATGACCTTTTAGATAAGCATTCTAGGAAAAATGAAAAAGCTATGTCTTCAAAGATGGCCTCTGATAATGAATCTCCTCCGCTTAGCTGTGTCCGGCGCCACCAGGTCTGGACATTAGGGATATATAAATGGGGCCGATACGACCAGTCAGACTTTAGTTCGCTGACGAAGCCTCTTGGATAGGAGGCGAAACGTCCGAAACCTTCACTTTTGTACAGATGACGGCTGAAGAAACCTTCTCATCGATGGACCACTCCTGTACGACTGAGAGCTTACACAGACGTATTGCTGCCAACTTTGGGAGAGACATCCTTCTGCTGGTACGTAACTTAGAAAAGGCCACCTTTAAATTAGCTGATTTAAAGAACCACCTCAGATTCAATCTTAGATGTAGACAGAGCCGGTTAATTCCTAAATGCTTGAAGCAAGCACCCCTGGAACCCGGATACTTAGCCGATAAAATGCAACAAAATTATACTAGGAAAATTCTAAATTTGCGAATTAGGAGACTTAACATAGAGATAAAAAACAAACAGTCAGAAATAGAAACTTATTATCAGCGATTACAAACTAATCTTACCCACAAAATCTATCAGGAAGTGTGTGAATTTACTAAATCCGGTTATATGAGGCACCACAGCAAAACCAAAGAGAGACAAAAGGGTAAATTTCAAAAATTACTTTTACTGAAACAATCTCAGCTACTGGTAAACACGCGTAAAATTAGGTATGAACAGTTTGCAAGGGAGAATTGGATCAAAAATTTGTCAGACAGAGATCTCTCAGAGACAGAAAAGGCGGTACTTACCAAAGGTTTAAATTTCTCAGTGACTCCTAAAACTATACCTACAATAGATTATATCACAGCTACTGAATCGGCTATTAAAAATAACAAACTTTCGTATGCAGAGGCAGATGATCTACGCATTAAAATATCAGCTCTTCTCAGTAGTGCCAAACTTCCTCCGTCCAACATAACATTAGAAGAGAGAAAGGCGTTAACTACTCTACAAAAAGACAAAAATATTACTATTTTGCCAGCAGACAAGGGCAGATGCACAGTGCTGCTCAACACATTGGATTATGAAGACAAAATAAATAGGTTAATCAGTGATTCTAACACGTATGAGCAACTAAAAAGGGACCCTTCCAATAGATACAAGAAAGAAATGATTGACTGTCTCCAAAAGCTAGAGAAAGGAAAACATATAGACAAACAGATGTATTTTAGATTATACCCGGGAGAGGCCACGCCATGTATCTATGGCCTGCCAAAAATACATAAAGAAGGGTTCCCCCTCCGACCCATTGTTTGTAGCATTGACTCCTCTACATACAATGTAGCCAAATATTTAAAAACTATTTTAGCTCCGTTGGTTGGTAACACAGAATACCACGTAGAGAACACCACAGGGTTTGTAGAGAGGATCAAAGACCTCATATTGGAACCTGAGGAAACTTTGGCATCATACGATGTGACTTCTCTCTTTACATCTGTCCCAACCCCAGCAGCAGTCTCAGTGGTGAGGACGAGGCTGCTGGCGGATGTTTCTCTGCATGAAAGAACCAAACTGAAACCGGATCACATCTGCCAATTATTAGAAATCTGCCTTAATACTACGTATTTTCAATTTCGGGAAAAATTTTATAAACAAATCCATGGTTGTGCTATGGGCTCACCAGTTTCACCCATAGTGGCTAATCTTTACATGGAAGAGATGGAGAAACAGGCCCTCACATCCTTCCCAGGGACAAAACCTAGACACTGGTTTAGATATGTGGACGATACTTTTGTCATAATTAAGAAACAAGAAATTCAATCCTTCACAGATCATCTCAACTCTGTAGACTTCAACATTAAATTTACTCGGGAGGACATTCAAGAGAACCAACTAGCCTTCTTGGATTGTAAAGTAATTATAAAAGAGGACAGAGCGCTAAAAACAGAAGTCTTTAGGAAGGCTACGCACACTGACCAATACTTACTTTTTGACTCTAACCACCCTTTACAACATAAACTAGGAGTTATCAGAACCCTCCAGCATAGGGCTAAACTAATACCAACTAGCACTGAAGGTAGAGAAAAGGAGTCAAAACATATCAGGAGAGCACTCACTAACTGTGGGTACCCTCAGTGGTCATTCAACAAATGTCAGAAAGAAAGAATAGCGAACGAAACCAATAATTCTCAAGATTCTAAAAGGAGAGGAGTAGCAGTACCGTACATTGCAGGAGTTTCTGAAAAATTACAAAGAGTCCTTTGGCAACATAAAATTCCTACTTATTTCAAACCGATAAACACGTTAAGGCAAAAATTAGTGCATCCAAAAGATAGGCTACCAAATGAAAAACAAAGTAATGTAGTTTATTCCATACATTGTAAGAATGAAAATTGTAAAGAGCAGTACATTGGGGAGACTCAACAAATTCTCAAAAAAAGACTTTATCAACATCGCAGGGATAATACTAGTGGGCCTCAATCGGCAGTATATTTGCACCTAAAAGCTAGCAACCACTCATTTGACGACAATGAGGTTAAAATCTTAGCGAAAGAACATAGATGGTTTGAAAGGTGGGTAAAAGAGGCGATTCTTATAAAACAACAAAATCCTTCATTAAACCGGTCTGGTGGTGTGAGGTTCAATTTGGATCGTTCATACAATAGCCTGCTCAGGCAAAACAGGTTAGGCAACTTTCGCAATGCTGATGAGGGTCGTTATGCTGATGAGGTGATACCGGGGGGAGTGGGTGTAATAGGCCAATCGTTAGTCAGGAATGTAGGAACAATCAGTGGGGCCACAGGGGGGGGTCCCGCGCCCCCCCAACCTGAGAGTAGGGACCTATCATAGCTGTGTCCGGCGCCACCAGGTCTGGACATTAGGGATATATAAATGGGGCCGATACGACCAGTCAGACTTTAGTTCGCTGACGAAGCCTCTTGGATAGGAGGCGAAACGTCCGAAACCTTCACTTTTGTACAGATGACGGCTGAAGAAACCTTCTCATCGATCTCCTCCGCTTGCAAAGACAAAGGAGCATGTGGTCTTGAAATCGACATTACTAGGGGAGACAAACTTTAATCACAGCAAGAAGGGGGGGCGTTCTGTGGGCTGGGGCCAGAGGGGTTCTGTGGGGTCAGAGGTCAGAGGGGGATTTTTGCGCAGATCTTCTCCTCCTTCTTGCGGCTACCCTCTCTGCCCCCATCCCTCCCTCTCACCCTTTGCTGCTTGTGGAAAACCAGATGTGCTTTCAAAAAAAAGGAGCAGAGTGAGGCACTCACTTCTCCTATTAGGCGGAATCAGTCATAACCCCAATTTTTTTTTCACAGGAAATGTCTTCATGATTTGCTGACTTTAAACATCCTGAGACTTCTGAGATTCTTTTGTACGTTGACGACATCTTAAAACAAGACTGTATGAAACGCTTTGTTCCAATATCTAGAGAGTCCGGGTAACAAAGCGTGTTTGGAAAAGTTACAGTTTTGCCAAAAAGAAGTTGGGTTTCTAGGATACCTTTGGTCAGGACGAGCGCTGACAACCAACATATTACAGGTAATTTTGCAGGTACCCAGACCGAAGCTGAGAAAACAGATGATGACATTTTGGGGACTTTGTAATTACTGCAAAACTTGGATTCCGCATGATGCACAAGTCACCCAACCATTATTGACACACATTTACTGTTGGGGTAATTCGCCATACAAACATCTCTAAACATCGCTCTGTAATCTTTGTTTACATTTTAAACTTCCTGATACATCATATCCTGCCTTCCTTTATATGATGTCACATTTTCATTACGTCACATCCTGTCGCGTCATATAAATACGCCGTATAAATACTCCTGCAGCCCGTTTTTTTTCTCTCTCTCTCTCCATGCTCCCTCCACGGCCGACACCACGATGCCTTCCCGCTCTCCCAAATTAAATCAACTTTCTGTTCAAGACCTGGCTCCCTGATGATTTAACCATCCATATCCATCAACACCCGTAGAAGCAATGAACCAAGAGCGAACGATAAAAATAATCCAACATTTTGGCGCCGAAATGCCCGGGTCCTAGCTGATGGCTTCTGGAGGGGAGGTGGTGTGTCTCTTTTTCCTTTGCGAGTGTTCGAGTGGGCAGCCCCTCCCTTCTGGTGTGCGTCTCTCAGGAATGATTCATGGGTGAGTGCCGCTAGCATGCTGCTATGTTGGGTGAATGAATGTGGAATTCTTTGTGGCCAGAAGGATTTCTATGCGCGTAATCCACGTATCGAGGGCTAGTAACGCGACTTTATTGGAAGTTATCATCTGATTATAGCCCGGTTCAAATTATGGGTTCTGCTTCTGGGTTGCCCACAAAAGACGGGGGGTTGTTCCCTCTGTGATGCCTGCTTGTTGAGTGGCGATATTGTGGATTACCGTAATTTCAATTCATTCATCATCATTCCTTTCGTCACTTTGCTGCTGTGAAATGTAAATTTCTCCACTGTGAGACTAATAAAGGCATATCCAATCCAATCCAATCCAACACTAGCATGTGATCAACAATGCTAGCCGTTGCTACGGGGTTTCCCAGGGAGTTTCATTGTCCAGGGGCAGAGGGTGGTCGGCTGGAGGAGGGGGGCGTTGGGGGGAGCAGTCTTTGTGTGTTTTTTTGTCTTCCCTTTTCGTGTTTTGTCTTTCATCTTTTTGTGCATGCATTGTGTGTTTTTATGTATTGTTGTGTATGTACGCGTGTTGTCTAAACTTCGCTAAGGGGGAAAAAAGAGGGGGTGGGTGGTCTGCCCGCAAAGAATGCGGACAGACCACCTCCCCATCCTTCTTTCTCTACCCGTAGGAGGGGGGTGGGTGGTCTGCCGGCAAGGAATGCGGACAGACCACCTCCATTCATCCTCTTTCTTTCTCTACCCGTAAGAGAGGGGTAGGGGGTGAATTCACAGCCACATTCTGAGATCGGCAAATTGATTCATTCGAGAATAAGTTAATAAACGAAAATAAAATTAATAAAGGGTTGCGTTAACATTCATAAACATGTTGTGTATAAAAGACATTCTTCCTGCCGAATGTGATTCTGCCGCGAGGCCTCTCTTCTCCACAGAACAGAGGCTGCCTTGTCGTTACAAGACGACTCGACCAGGTGCCATGGAGTCTGCTATCCTGTCTCATCCATGACCTATCCAACCATGCAGCGAGGAGACTTTCACCTGCGCTCGACGTCCTGACATAACACTGTTTCTTTTTTCCATAGCTTTTTGACGAATGCCGTCTTCTTGAAACAAAAACTGAATTAATAGACAAGCAAATTAGACTAAGTGAGCAAATAAATAAGACAGCGGACAAATGAATAGACTGAAGCCGAACTACAGTGAATTTGTAAAATTATCAGCGTTGAAATTGTGCCACATTGTTCTCAAGAGCGATTTGAACATTGGCCGTTTGCGTTTTAGAGTTATTTATGACTGCTGGGATCTGTTTGGGGCCCGCTGTGTGTCAAAAACTGGGGGATGGTGTTTAAGCAGTGAGACCATTGCATTCCTCAGGATAACAATCGTGTATGTTTTTGCTCGTTTTTTCCTCTATCACGATTCAATTGAGGAAATAAGGATATTTATCTCAAATTGAACTGAAATCAGCAAGATAGATGTTGCTAGATTCGATGATAAATGTTTATGATTAATTCACTCTTTTGAAGCTACATGCCCTTTTCCATGAAAGACAAATTGTTTTGAAATCCTGATTTGGGCAAATGCGAAATGAAATGGAAATTGTATAAAATCAAAGAGTGAAATTATAAAATAGTAGGATTAGTTTTGTTAGACAAAGCTAAACCTTGTTCTGCATATGGCTTGATTAGGGCATTTGCAACAAGCCAGAGTTATTTACGATGCCTCTTATCAAGGGTTTTTGTCAGCACAGAGCTTCAAAGAGGGGTTTAACACCCAAAGGTCCATATTCCAATGTGTTGACCTCTCAGCCCATAAAGCCCATATTGAGAATAGTTTTGATTTCCAAAAGCATAATGTGTGGCATTTATTGTAATGCATGACAATTTTTATTGCACATATTTCTCATTCAACCATCTGGCGAGCAACGAATTGTTACAATTAGGCTTGATTGAATGAAAAGTATTCAACGTTGGAGATGCGATGGAGGAACGTTTATTAAGACAGCATGCAGATGCTAATTTATCATGCCTGCCTTTGCGTCCAGTGATGACATTTGTCATTTCTAAAGTAATTTATAGTTACGACTAAAAGTGCAGGATAACCTGCCAAGATTGATATGATTGCGAATTATTATTATTATGAATTGGTTGCAGTGCACATTAAAGTAATTGACTGCAGTGCTCATTAAAGTAATTTCTCGCCGGTAAGAATGAAATTGGCTTATGAGTTGAGTGGGCACCGATGTCAGTCAGAGATTCAGGCGGAATCAGATATATTGTGTAGGGCTTCCCCGCTAACCAGCTTCTTTCAGAATTGGGAGAAGGAGATCCTTCAGAAGGGGAGGACTCCTGCGGAATCCGTGCCAGGGTGGCCGCAGGTGAAGCTGGGTTGTGCGAATGGATGTCCTACGCAGGAGCGAAACTGACTGTCAACTGGTGCCCTCCAACTGAATGACAAAAGGCGAGTATGATGACCATTTACACAGATCGCCATAATGTTGACGACCATGTCAACTTGTGCAAATTGTAGAAGGCGGTCCTTCACGCATACAATTTGGCGACATGCAAATGTCCACCAAAAACACATTTTTGCAGAGATGATTTGCTTGAGTGCCAGAAAAGGAGTAACAGCAGGAGAAGCTGTGCTCAATGTACAAAATTTTTGTGATACACGCTACATGAATTGGTTCTCATGCAGGTGTTGAGAGACATGCCAAAATTTTGGACTAATGATTGACAAACAGTTTTATGCAAATTGATGATCTGTGCAATGTCAAAGACGGATCGTGTTCCGCGCAAACACATTCCCAATTGGCAAATTGAGACTTTTCATGTCTCAAATTTTCACTTTTGGTGGTGAGTGATGTTGGCTGCAGCGTCATTCCCCAAGAAAGTGGTGCCCTCCAGAAATGCAGACTCACTGACCAATAACATGTACTAATCAACTACCACCTAACAATAACAATGTCTGACATTTCTGTGAGAGAATGCATTGCAGAGGCTAAATGATGAGACAGATTTTGATAGGGAAAGAAACGCCAAGAAAGTGTGATGCGCAGAATGAAACCATCCTTTCGACATGTGACCTTCTTTTGTTCTCCACAAGACGGAGCTGCGGTCTGAAGAAGATGACGTGGGCCGCGCCAAAGTGGGATGGACCGGTTGCGGAGCTGCTAGCCGTCTTAGCAGCTACAAGCTTCATCTGGACTCGCGAGGACACCACACCGTTCGTAAAGAAGATTCCCGATGCACATCACTGGAGCCGACAGATCACACACCTTTTCCCATTCACCAGCTCATCCGTACCACACCCTGGGGCCTGCTTGCGACAAATGCTACAAACCATCCAGGATGCCATGAAGATTTGACTATTGTTGCTAGCGAATGACATGATTTTAATTTGAGATTGTTTCAATTGTGATTGTCCTATTTTGTGATTTTCTTTTTTCTTCTTTCTGTTCACCTCTACCGATGTTAAAAATGTTCGTCAGGGGGGAGATGTTGGGGTAATTCGCCATACAAACATCTCTAAACATCGCTCTGTAATCTTTGTTTACATTTCAAACTATCCTGCCTTCCTTTATATGATGTTGCATTTTCATTACGTCACATCCTGTCACGTCATATACTATGCGCCGTATAAATACTCCTGCAGCCCGTTTTTTCTCTCTCTCTCCCCATGCTCCCTCCACGGCCGACACCGCGATGCCTCCCCGCTCTTCCAAATTAAATCAACTTTCTGTTCAAGACCTGGCTCCCTGATGATTTAACCATCCATCTCCATCAACACCCGTAGAAGCAATGAACCTAGGGCAAACGATAAAAATAATCCAACATTTACCAAGACGAAATGTCACTGAAAGACCCTTTTCGGTGGACTGAAGAAGGCAACAAAGCCTTCACGCAATTAAAAGATCTGATAGCCAATACAAGCGTTTTGGGTATGCCTGACTATGACAAACCTTTTGTTCAAACAGTCGACTGCAAAGACAAATTCATGACTTCTGTCCTACTACAAAAACATAGAGAAAAACTGAGACCAGTTGCATTTTATTCTAAAAGACTTGATCCGGTAGCTTAACCCCTTCCAGCGTGTGTTAGAGCGGTGTGTGCTGCAGCGTTAGCAGTTCAGTCGTCAGCAGAACTCGTACTTTTTCATTCCACAACTGTGATGGTGCCACATTCAGTTGACTTATTAGTTACAGGGACGAAAATGACTTCCTTGTCACCAGCACGACACCTCTCTGTCATGAGGTGCAATAGCATTAACCCGGCGACACTTGTATCTCTACCTGTTGACGGAGAACCACATCCATGCGTTTACAGAATAAACAAGAACTGCAAGCCGCGACCGGACTTGAAAAACACACCCTTACCTGGCAGCATCCACCTGTACGTTGACGGCTCTGAATCTAAGTCGGATGCAGGGGGAACCCGGGTGGGTTATGCCGTTGTGACAGACGTCAAAACTATAGCTGACGGTTCATTGCCAACCACTTATTCATCACAAGCGGCAGAAATTGTTGCATTGACTGAAGCATGCAAATGGGCAACATAAAAAACAGTGACGATATTTACAGACAGCCAATATGCATTTTTCACACTTCACTGCTTTGCAGCGCAATGGCGATGTAGAGGCATGACTACATCGACAGGGAAGGGTTGAACATGCTGACTTATTGAGAGGGTTGTTAGATGCTATCCTCCTTCCAACAACTGTGGCTGTATGCAAATGTGCAGCCCACACAAAGGCTAAAGACAGGATTAACTTCGGCCACGCTAGAGCGGATGCCGCTGCAAAGAAAGCTGCTCTTACCACTCTCAATCTTATGAGTTTAGAGTCGCGTGAAACCATATTTACTGCGAAATATGTTGCCTATGGTTGCTCGTTTAAACCATGGTAGGTCACATGTATAAACAGGAGGGATGGTGTTTATAGCAGGAAAGAGATTCCATTTCGGCAAAGGTTTCAACTTACATGCAAAAAACCTTTGTCGAAATTGTTAAATTTGTCATAAACACAACCCACAAGGTAACATGCGACCAAAAAGAGGAACATTTCCACAGGAGTCACACCTCTTTGAAGTGATCCATATGGATTTCATTGAACTAAACACAAGTGGTCCTTATAAATACTGTTTAGTGCTAATTGATTCATTTAGCAAATAGGTAGAGATTGTGCCTTCAAAAAAATCGGATTCTTTTACAGTAGCAAAAGCATTATGCAAACATATTATTCCAGAACACGGTATACTGAGAATAATTTGGAGTGATAATAGACCACATTTCGTTAACTACAGTAAAGTCTCGTTATATCGATATCGGATATATCGATAGTCCCGGTTATATCGATACTATTTCTATGCACGCACGGAGAAAATTACATGCAAACAGGGTCGGATATATCGATAGTCCCGGTTATATCGATATTTTTTTGGACTCCCTTGGATATCAATATAACGAGACTTTACTGTATGTCATAACTCAAATTTCCAAGCATTTAGGTATTACACAAAAAAAAAACTGCGCTAGTTGAATGAATGAATGTGACAATTAAAAATAGACTTGAAAGATTGAAACAACAGGCAAACCATGGCCCGAATGTCTGTTTCTGGTAAAATTATAGATGAGAATAACACCCACTAATAACGGATTAACACCATTCGAGATATGGCATGGCAGACCATTCATCCTCCCATTATGGGAAGGTGAACCTTGGGCAGAAAATGAATCAGATTCAGGTGCTCGATGAGCAAAATGTTTGTGCCAAATGTTTACAACAAGAGAAGTACATTCCACATGTATACTGCCACAGTCCTCTTTGCTCCCACGGGAGAGGTTAAGACCAGGAGACAAGGTCCTGATCAAGACGATCATGCGAAAGACATGGTCGGCGCCGAAATGGGAGGGGCCATTTACAGTGCTGATCACAACGCCAACTGCCATAAAAATCGCGGAAGGGCCACCTGGGTGCACCAAAGTCATTGCAAGGTCGTTCACGGTGCCAAACCCGTACCCACAGAAGAAGCAAGTTTTGATCCTACTCACTAGCTATGTGCTGGGTCAACATTATCTTCCAGTATGGACTCGTGGGGGCCATCCAGATGACACACGTAAATCCCCCCTAGTCCTCCCGATTGCCAAACTCCACAATTATATATCTTACTATATATCCAGCTACATCAGATAAAGGCCAAAACATGGCACATCCTGTGGCCTACCTTCCCCTACATCCTGCATGCTACATGCTGCAGGAATAGTTTCGTAAATAGTAAATAGTTTGTAAATGCCAACTTGAAAGTGGATGAAATGCAGAACACCGAAATTGCAGCAATTAGGCAAATGGTGTTGCATAATAGAATGGTTTTAGACCTTTTGACAGCCCCACAAGGAGGTGTCTGTGCTATGGTGGGTGACTCTTGTTGTACGTATATACCCAAAGAAGCAAATTCTATAATGATTAATGGCTTTTCTGGTATCAGGGATCTCAGAGATGCTATGGCCAAGGATCGACGGCCTGATCACCCGTGGAGTCTTGGTATGCTCTTTGGGGGTCCTGGTACACGCCCTTACTTAGACTGTTCATAACTGTTGTGATCGTGCTTTTACTTATTTTCTTTGTCATTGGCTGTATTATGCCTTGTTTACGTACAATGGTGGTCTATATGATCAACAATTCCCATGTTAATGATGCAAAAAAAATTGTACCAACAGATACGTGAAGGGGACCCTGTGTTGTGATTTGGAATTGTATACCATGTCCAGAGTGTTGCTCCCGCCTATTTTTTCCTCGTCATGAACAGTGACGTGCAGTCAAGGGAGGCAGGTGAAGCCGTTCCTCACGTGGAAATATCAAATGAAAAAAAAAAAGTAAAACAGTAAAGTCTCATTATATCGATATTGTCGGGAGTCGGACTAAATGTCGATATAACCGTACTCTCGATATATCCGTCCTGCACCGAACTGCATAAAGGTAGGCGGGCAATACGTAAATGCGGGATCTTTGATATGGCATTTAATTTTATCATTGGGTTCATGGATTGTGTATCTAGAATGCTTTTTGTATAGTTGTGAAGTGAAAAGTAAACTTAGGAATAAAATAAAAATGTCTTTACACTTATTAATGACTATTTCCTTTCAAAAATGCAACCAATGCAAAATCCTCACGTTGTTCTATACCAGGGGTCGGGAACCTATGGCTCGCGAGCCTTCTATGTCTCTTTTGATGATTGCATATGGCTCGCCGATAAAACTAAAATATGTATTTACTTTTTCGTTTCGTCGTTTTTTTTTCGCCGTTCATTTCCCGTTGGGGCTGCAGTTGGCAGAAAGCGCAATTTTGATTGGATGACACTGACCTAGAATGGCCGAAAGCGCCATGTTGATTGGATGATAGTGGCCGTCATGTTGAAACAGGTAAACGCCCCTTTAACTGAGCCCAACGAGTGCACTTCAGCGTGAATACACCGGTGTGTGTGCGGGGAACCGCATCGAGTGGGAGTGAGCTGGGGGGTGACGCAGACTCCCTGGAAGTGTGACAGCGGGCGTCTGCGGAGGTCTTCAAGCCGGCTTTCGATCACCGAATCTCGGCCTGTTCCTTTTGAAATATTTTCAAAGTGTTTGAGCTGCAGCAAGACGGCGAGGAGAGAAAATGTTCTAATTTGCAATGAAAAAATACTATCGATGAAACAGTCGAATGTCAGTGACATTTTAACAAGCCCCATGTTAACGTTGGCATCGACATACTTCTGCAAGAAGTTGATTGCAGATAGCAAGTGTGGAAGCTTATGAGCCGTGTGCAGGCTAACTAGCAGTAACTTCGCCTCTGGACCGGGAAATTGAATTTCATTCCGATCGTTTTCCTGGAATTTTACCAAACACGAGGAACGGAAAACCATTCATGTTAACGGTGAGTACTATCACAAAGTTATTTTAAATAATGCATTCTATATTTTGTTGAAAAGTGTCCGCGCGTGCACGTATGCGCGTGCACGTATGCACGCGAGCGCTTGTATGTGCTCGCGCGCGTGCGTGTGGCTCTCGCTGAAAAACATTTCTAAATATTTTACTTTTATGGCTCTCTTAGTCAAAAAGGTTCCCGACCCCTGGTTTAAGGCAATAAAAAGTTCACATGATCATCACAGCTAAACAGAAGGGTGAATCTTCATGTTTTTCACTTGTATAAGTGTCAGATTAGCACTCTGCAGCCTAAATACACACAAATTTCATCATAAAACCTCAAACCATGAAGAAAACATTAAGTTCAGAAAACATGTTTCTCTTGCTCTTAAAATGCGTTTAAGGCAATAAAAAGTTCATATGATCCTCACAGCTAAACAAAAGGCTGAATCTTCATGTTTTCACTTGTATAAGAGTCATAGTAGCACTCTGCAGCCTAAATAGACACTAACTTCATCATAAAAATTAAAACCACGAAGAAAACATTTTGTTCAGAAAACGTGTTTCTCTTGCTCTGAAAATGCGTTTAAGGCAACAAAAAGTTCATATGATCCTCACAGCTAAACAAAAGGAGGAATCTTCATGTATAAGTGTCAGATTAGCACTCTGCAGCCTAAATAGATGCTTATTTCATCATAAAACCCAAAACCATGAAGAAAACATTAAATTAATAAAACGGGATTCTCTTGCTCTGGTAAATGTGTTAAGACAGTATATAGTTCATATGATCCTCACCGCTAAACAAAAGGCTGAATATTCATGTTTTCACTTGTTTAAGAGTCAGATTAGCACTATGCAGCCTAGAGGTAGGGGGTGAGAAACGAACTACGTTACTGTATGTTATTCGATTAGACTACCAAGTAAGGAGAGGGCGCTACACGCCTGTGAATGGAACAGAGGAAGACAATGTAGGCTCAGCTCACGCATTCAGTCATAAATGTCGTTGTGTGAAGCTGGTTAACACTTTTGTCACGTGTCGTCTTTTCCTCGTCGTTCACAGTGCTACAGTGCACCCAGGTATACCCTAGGCCTGAGGCCGGTTACAATTGGGGGCTCGTCCGGGATCCGTGCCGTGATGTCCTTTCTCCAGAGAGTAGAGGCTTCAGGGGCTAACGATGGCTCCCACAACTCCACGACAGGTATTGATTGTCAAGATCCAAAAGAGACTATTAGCCTTGGATGTCAATTAGCTACTAACTGTTGCCAGCGCAGTGTATGAGAGTGACACTGAGGACCTTGCGGCCCTTAGTGAACCAGAACTGTTTGATGTGATTATTGACTATGTCAGAGGTGACAAATTAAGACACATAGAAGATGAAGGCATGTCTCAACTCCTTCACCTCGATGACATGATCAGTGAGCTCCTAGATGCCCTGGAGGAACTCTGGGGAAGGAGCTGACATGAGAGGAGGAGTTGAGGTCACACCTCTTCCATCGAGAGACATCCCCACACCGGTCAGGAACTTCTGCACTCCATCGCCATTCAGGATCATCACCAACAGTTTGGGTGGTGCTCCTCCTGAACATGCCGGCTTATCCTCCGGTATGGGGGAGCAGGTGGTGAAGTACACAGATGTAGCTGCACTGTTTCCACGGAGGGAGTTCAAAATTTATGGTGGTCAGATTTCTGACACCGGGTCTGAACTGTCATACCGTAGCCTGTGTAGACAAATGGATGAGGGACTACAAGAAGGGTTTAGCGAGTCTGAGGTTACCCGCACTGTCAGAATCAGAATCAGAATCAGAATCATCTTTATTGCCAAGTATGTAGAACACACAAGGAATTGGTTTCCGGTCGAACACGCTGCACTAGTATCATCAGCAAAAACATTGCAAAGAGGCACTATACAATTCTGTGTCGAAGATAACTAAACCTGGGATATTCCGAGACAGTCACAAAAACCAGGTGCATATTTTGGTTACGATCAAGAACTTGTCCAAGGTACATTTCTGCAAACACTCTATCAAGGGCTAAATGAGAAGAATTATCATGTCAGATGTGATCTCAAACCATTCCTTACCTTACAGGTTCGTGATGATGTCATGTTAGAACAATTTACAAAGTCCACAAGTGAAGAGGCTGAGAGGGTGAAACGCCTCGGTACTGTCACTAAAAATCGATCTGTGAATGTCCATGCTGCTCAAACTAATCAAACTGACCAGATTAACCAGAACAAAATTGACTCTGAATTACAGGCTAACTATGCTGCCATTCTCGAGCTGACTGCACGTGACCGCACTGACCACACACTTTGCCCAAGTTGTTAAACCTACAGAATCGGCGCCTCAGGTAGAACCATGTCCGTCCCTGACTCGATCCTCAACGCGACCCCAGACACCAACGAATAATACTAGGGGCAGGTGTCAGGTCTGTGTGCGAAAGAACATTAAGAGCTGCCCTCACTGTTTCATTTGTGGTGAGGAAGGACATAGAGCTGTGGGCTGTCTGCGAAGAAAGGCACCGGGAAACGGGGTAAGGTCCTGGAGTGAGGCTTCCAGTGATCAATGGGAATGACAAGCCTCCAGTACAAATCAACCCGGTTGAACCAGTAACATCCATAAGTCTGACGACGCAGTGTCAGTCAACATAAAAAAAAACGTGTAGTTATCATCCATTACAGGTTGTTCCGGGCTTCCCTCAGCAGGCAGGGTGTCAGGGTGTTGGTTTTGGTAATGATGCTGGTACGACCAATGGAAAAGCTTCCTCTAGCTGCTGCGCAGCCTCTGGTTCCGTAGTTTGCGCCTGGGGGTGGAATTCTGATGCTACAGCTCTGAAATTGTGAGGTTCAGGTTGAGACGCCTGATGACTGACTGTCTTCCTTGTAAACACAGGTAACCCTCGGAGATTGTATGAACATCCCTCCTCTTCATCTGAATATCGAGACTAATGCCTAACTGCTTCCCAATAAGCCTGACTGTCTAGTTGTTTTTTCTGTTTATTTTTCACCCTACGGGGCTGTTCAGCTGGCAAATCATTGACAGACAGTAGGAGATTACGGTGCAAATGTAGGGGGTTAGAAACGACCTCTGTTATTGTATGTTAGTCGATTAGACTACCAAGTCAGGAGAGGGCGCTACGCGCCTGTGAGTGGAACAGAGGAAGGCGATGTAGGCTCAGCTCACGCATGCGCAGTTGTCATAAATGCCGTTGTGTGAAGCTGATTAACACGGTTGTCTTGTGTCGTCTTTCCTCGTCGTTTACAGGTATTCAAAATAATAAGTGTTAGACATTCTCAAGATGTTAAAGTAATTGGGGACTTATTGGGCGATGCTAGATATGAAACCTTGTTTTGTGGCTTTGATGAATATTTTGTGGCTTTGATGTATTTGGATTTTTGGATGTCAATTGTAGTTCCCAGTACAACACACACGAGCGGGCAGACGTGCATAAGCATGTGCGAATGTGGAGGATATATACAATGTATAGATGTTGAATGTATAGATCTACACATGAATGTATTCTGATATTGAAATTGATGTTTTGATGAGTAAGTGGTCATAAATGCCGTTGTGTGAAGCTGATTAACACGGTTGTCTCGTGTCGTCTTTCCTCGTCGTTCACAGTGCTACCTGCCTGTGAAGCGCTTTGGACCGACCCAGGTATCCCCTAGGCCTGAGGTCGGTTACAATTGGGGGCTCGTCCGGGATTGTGGGCAGAGTGGGAGCTGCTACGAAGAGAACCTGTGCCTAAAGCTTCAGGGAAGACTGTAGTGCTGTCCGTTCTCCAGAGAGTAGAGGCTTCAGGGGCTAACGATGGCTCCCACAACTCCACGACGGGTATTGATTTTCAAGATCCAAAAGAGACTGTTGGCTTTGAATGTCAATCAGCTACTAACTGTTGCCGGCGCAGTGGATGAGAGTGATACTGAGGACCTTGCGGCCCTTAGTGAACCAGAACTGTTTGATGTGATTATTGACTATGTCAGAGGTGACAAATTAAGACACATAGAAGATGAAGGCATGTCTCAACTCCTTCACCTCGATGACATGATCAGCGAGCTCCTAGATGCCCCGGAGGAACCTACTGGGGAAGGAGCTGACCTGAGAGGACAAGTTGAGGTTCCATATCTTCCACCGAGAGACATCCACACACCAGGCAGGATCATCGCCAACAGTTCAGGTGGTGCACCTCCTGAACATGCCGGTTTATCCTCCGGTATGGGGGAGCAGGTGGTGAAGTACACAGATGTAGCTGCTCTGTTTCCACGGAGGGAGTTCAAAATTTATGGTGGTCAGATTTCTGACACCGGGTCTGAACTGTCATACCATAGCCTGTGTAGACAAATGGATGAGGGACTACAAGAAGGGTTTAGCGAGTCTGAGGTTATCCGCACTGTGTCGAAGATAACTAAACCTGGAACATTCCGAGACATGCTAAGTGATACAGAGGGTCTTACAATGTCACAGTTAAAAACAATTTTACGATCACATATCAGAGATAAGAGCAGCTCTGAGCTCTTCAACGAACTCAGTACCACTCAGCAGCGAGACAGTGAGTCCCCACAGCAATTTTTATATAGACTGATTGGTTTGAAGCAAATAATTATGTTTGAGTCACAACAACCAGGTGCAGATTTTGGTTACGATCAAAAACTTGTCCAAGGTACATTTCTGCACACACTCTATCAAGGGGACTAAAAATCGATTTGTGAATGTCCATTCTGCTCAAACTAATCAAGCTGACCAGATTAACCAGACCAAAGTTGACTCTGAATTACAGGCTAACCGTGCTGCCATTCTCGAGCTGACGGCACAAGTGACCGCACTGACCAAACACTTTGCCCAAGTTGTTAAACCTACAGAATCGGCGCCTCAGGTAGATCCAGGTCCGTCCCTGACTCGATCCTCGACGCGACCCCAGACACCAACGAATGAGACGAGGGGCAGGTGTCAGGCCTGTGTGCGGAAGAACATTAAGAGCTGCCCTCACTGTTTCATTTGTGGTCAGGAAGGACATAGAGCTGTGGGCTGTCTGCGAAGAAAGGCACTGGGAAACGAGGAAAGGTCACTGGAGTGAGGCTTCCAGTGATCAATGCCAATGATAAGCCTCCAGTACAAAGCAACTTGGTTGAACCAGTAACATCCATAAGTCTGACGACGCAGTGTCAGTCAACATCAAAAAAACATGTAGCACAACTAATTGGCAAGCGATGTATGGTCTCCTGTGCACTCAAAGGGGTCCCACTCCAAATGCTGCTTGACTCAGGGTCTCAAGTGACCGTGGTGAGTAGGGCGTGGGTAGAGGAAGCACTGCCCAACGTAACCATTCAGCCACTTTCATCCCTATTTCCGGACCAACCGTTTGGGGTATCTGCAGCGAATGGCACAGCGGTTCCCTTTGATGGATGGGTAAATGTGGGGTTGCAGATACGGAGTGGAAGCCATGGACATGCTGACATACAAGTGCCCATACTAATCAGTACGAGTTGTGTGAATTGTCCTCTCTTAGGAAGCAATGTGATTGCAGAAATGATCAAAGAGAATAATGAACAGGTGGACATTGGAGCCATACTGAAAGAAGCCATGAGTGTCAGTGAACGCACAGTAGAGACCTTGATTTCTGTGCTTCAGAAGTCGGGCCCTGATCAGACATTCCTCCAGTACCCTGTGTGTGTTGGGAAGAAGGGACTCATTATTCCTGCGGGCAAGGTATGGGAGGTGAAGTGCAGAGTAAGAGCATGGGCCAAGGGGGGAACAATGCTATTTGAGCCCAGTATAGGGAACAGCTGCCCTGAGGGGCTAGAGCCGGTCTCCTCGTTAGTACATGTACCCAGTAGGCCGACAAAAATGGTAAAAATTCCCATTCAGAATGTTAGTAAACATGACATTTATCTTCCACAGAGAACTGTTCTCGGCTCAATTGAGGAAGTTACTGGGGTCGTGCCCTTTAAGGAGTGCTCTGACAATCCAAAGCCACTAAACAGTCCCACCGTTCAAAGCTGCGCGGCTCTGACCACAGACAAGTGGCATCCTCCGGTTGACTTGTCACATCTTAAAGAGGAAGAACAGGGGATTGCCAGAGACATGCTGTATGAAGAGTCAGATGTCTTTGCAAGAGGTGATGCTGATATAGGTTTCATTCCAAACCTGCAACTCAAGATCCAACTCACTGACAACACGCCGGTGCAAAAGCGTTACAATGCCATTCCAAAACCCCTTTATCAAGAGGTGAAAGACTATGTGCAAAACCTACTTCACCATGGTTGGATAAGAAAATCCACTTCAGCATACTCATCTCCTGTCGCCTGTGTTAGGAAAAAAGATAAAAGCTTGCGCCTGTGCGTTGACTTTAGGGAGCTAAATCGCAAAACTGTCCCTGATCGTCACCCACTCCCACGCATTCAAGATCTGCTAGATAACCTGGGGGGCTACTCTTGGTTCTCAATACTTGACCAAGGCAGCGCTTACCACCAGGGCTTTGTTGATGACAGTTCCAGGCATCTAACGGCTTTCAGCACCCCTTGGGGGCTGTACGAGTGGCTCCGCCTCCCATTTGGCCTAACTAATGCGCCAGCAGCCTTTCAAAGATGTATGGAGGACGTTCTTGATGGCCTGAGGGACGAATGCTGCTCTCCTTATCTGGATGACGTGCTCTGCTTTTCAAAATCATTTCATGAACACGTAGAGGACCTGAGGAAAGTGCTTAACCGGCTGCGGGAGCATGGCATAAAGCTACGTCCGAATAAATGTGAACTGTTCAGACGACAAGTGAGGTACTTGGGTCGTCTTGTGTCAAGTGATGGTGTCCGCATAGACCCTAAAGACCTGGAAGCCATTTTGCAGTTAAAAGAGAGAGAACCACGCAATGTAGGGGAAGTCAGAGCTCTATTGGGGTTCTTGGGCTACTATAGATCCTTCGTACAGGACTTTGCCAGGATTGCACGGCCGCTGTTTAAACTGGTAGAGGGGGCCACTCAGCCTGACCAGAGGCCAGTTCACAACACCGCTGCACGCCAAAGGAAAGTCACCAAGTTAGGCCAGCTTCCCTCTGGTAACCCTGTTCAGTGGGGCCCCGAACACAGTGCTGTGGTCTCCCGCCTGGTAGATGTATTGACTGGTCCACCTATTTTAGCCTACCCAGACTTTAATCTGTCCTTTGTGTAAATATGGACGCATCCAATGAAGGTCTGGGGGCGATGCTTTATCAGCAGCAGGGAGATAAACTTCGCGTTGTTGCTTATGGATCCAGAACACTCTCACCTTCAGAGAAAAATTATCATCTCCATTCTGGAAAGCTTGAGTTTCTGGCGTTGAAGTGGGCAATCTGCGACAAATTTCGAGATTATCTCTACTATGCACCCACATTCACTGTGTACACGGACAATAACCCTCTCGCGTACGTTCTAAGCACGGCCAAACTCAATGCTGCCGGACATCGCTGGGTGGGTGAATTGGCGGATTTCCACTTCACAATAAAGTACAGGCCAGGCAAGGCGAATGCTGACGCCGACACACTGTCGCGTTATCCAGTTAAGCTGGAGGGACACAAAGAGGAGTACACTGAAACTTTGCCCCCAGACGTGGTTTCCACCATATGGCAGGGGGACAAGGCTGTGGCTGAGGAGGATGTGCCATGGATGGCGGCGTTGCAACTCACCTCTGATGGTGAGGATTTTCTTCCGGTGACAGTCCCCGTTATCACTCAAGATGATATCAGAGCTGCTCAGGAAGAGGATGTGTCAATCTATGAGGTAATGACACTGAAGAGGAGGGGATGGAACCCCAATGACAAAGATAAAAGACAAATGGGACCAGAGGCAAGGAGACTAGTACACGAATGGAATAGACTGAAACTGGACAAGGGGATTTTATACAGACAGGCGGGGAAATGGAAACAGCTCGTTCTCCCTAGTAAGCTGAAGTCGACGGTGCTTAAACACCTGCATGATGACATGGGTCATGTTGGAGCTGACAAGGTGATCAACCTTGCAAGGCAGAGGTTCTATTGGCCATTCATGCAGCACGAAATAGAAAACTACGTCATTCGCCAGTGTTCCTGCATTAAACAGAAACGCCCCACCATTCCGGAAAAAGCACCCATAGGCAACATCACTACTAGTGCCCCATTTGAGCTCATTTCGATTGATTATCTCCATCTGGAGCCAAGTAAAGGAGGCTATGAGTATATTCTAGTCCTGGTAGACCACTTTACTCGTTTTGCACAAGCCTACCCGATTAAGAGTAAGTCAGGCAAGGTTGCTGCTAAGAAAATCTTTAGTGATTTTATTCCACGGTTCGCTTATCCAGAGAGACTACATCATGATCAAGGTCGGGCGTTTGAAAACAGTCTATTCCAGCGGCTTCAACAGTTGCCTGGCATTGCGCATTCCCGAACCACCCCATACTATCCGCAGAGCAACCCTGTAGAACGTCTGAATAGAACATTGTTACAGATGCTACGCACTCTCCAAGAAGAAAGGAAAGCTGAGTGGAAAGACTATTTGCCTCATGTAGTTCATGCGTACAACTGTACAAGACATGAGTCCACTGGCTATTCACCGTTCTTCCTTCTCTATGGAAGGTCTCCCCGGTTGCCCATTGACTTAGTTTTTGGTCTGACAGCGGACGAAGAAGTAAAAAGCCGACAGGAATATGCACGTAAGTGGGCCTGTCGAATGCAAGATACTTACAGAATTGCCTCCGAGAACAGTCAAAAGATCTCTGAAAAAAGGAAGAAATACTATGACCGTGGTGTTAAAGGTATTGCACTCCAGCCAGGGGATTGTGTACTTGTCAGGAACCTATCTGAGAGGGGAGGACCTGGCAAGCTCCGGGCTTACTGGGAGGAAAAAGTCCACAGGGTCACTGAAAGAGTGGGAGATGGACCAGTGTACAAGGTTCAGGCAGAAAACGGAGACAAAACTACCCGTGTGTTGCACCGTAATCTCCTAATGTCTGTCAATGATTTGCCAGTTGAACAGCCAAATAAACAGAAAAAACAGCTAGACAGACAGACAAAGAAGCAGAATGAAGAAGCTACAATGTCCACCTGTTCATTGTTCTCTTTGATCATTTCTGCAATCACATTGCTTCCTACAAGAGGATAGTTAACACAACTCGTACTGATTAGTATTGGAACTTGTATGTCAGCATGTCCATGGTTTCCACTCCGTATCTGCAACCCAACATTAATCCATCAAAGGGAACCGCTGTGCCATTCGCTGCAGATACCTCTAACACGGTTGTCTCGTGTCGTCTTTTCCTCGTCGTTCAAAGTGCTACCTGCCTGTGACGCCCAATTGTAACCGGCCTCAGGCCTAGGGGATACCTGGGTCGGTCCAAAGGCGTCACAGGCAGGTAGAACTGTGAACGACGAGGAAAAGATGACACGAGACAACCGTGTTAATCAGCTTCACACAGCGGCATTTATGACTAACTCATTTACTCATCAAAACATCAATTGAGCAATTTCAATATCAGAATACATTCATGTGTAGATCTATACATTCAACGTCTATACATTGTATATATCCTCCACATTCGTACATGCTTATGCACGTCTGCACGCGCATGGTGTTGTACTGGGAACTACAATTGAAATCCAAAAATCCAAATTCATCAAAGCCACAAAACATTCATCAAAGCCACAACACAAGGTTTCATATATAGCATCGCCCAACAAGTCCCCAATTACTTTAACATCTTGAGGATGTCTAACACTTATTATTTTGAATACCTGTGAACGACGAGGAAAAGACGACACGAGACAACCGTGTTAATCAGCTTCACACAGCGGCATTTATGACTAACTGCGCATGCGTGAGCTGAGCCTACATCGTCCTCCTCTGTTCCATTCACAGGCGCGTAGCGCCCTCTCCTGACTTGGTAGTCTAATCGAATACCATACAGTAACGGAGGTCGTTTCTAACCCCCTACCCTCTCCCCTGCTTTAAAAGATGTCCCCCGACATCTTGACTATACCAACAACAAGTAGTCAAGTACCCGTAGAAGCACAGTCATCTGTCTGGTCTCCCAAGGGTGGTGTCAGTCACATTCAAATGCAAGTCTGCTGTCTAATAAGTCTATACCGTCGGGGTAGGGTAGTAATAGGGTTCAGGTCGCACTAGATAATGAGTCGTGGGGTAAGGCATGCAAGTATACAAGACATTTGCCCCAGGTCTCCAGGGCTGGTATGATGGATGACCCAAGTGTTCATATGTGAATATCTCTAATCAGCTTCACACAGCGGCATTTATGACTAACTCATTTACTCATCAAAACATCAATTCAGCAATTTTAATATCAGAATACATTCATGTGTAGATCTATACATTCAACATCTATACATTGTATATATCCTCCACATTCGTACATGCGTGAGCTTAGCCTACATCAACTTCCTCTGTTCCATTCACACGCCCGTAGCCACATTGAAGGCTTTGACAAAGACGCAGCAACACACTGCAAGAATAATAGAAGATGCGGACGGTGCTCTGCTAACCGAAAAGACAGCAGTAATCAGAAGATGGACAGAGTACTGCCAGGAACTCTACAACCTCAAAAGAAAACCCAACTGGAACGTAATCACTGACACCGCAAAGGTCACCAGCGAAGATGACGACGTGCCGATACTCCAAGCAGAAGAGGAGGAAGCAGTAAGGAACCTGAAGATCGGCAAGTCACCTGGCATCGACAACATCCCGGCTGAATTTTGGAAACACGGAGGACACGAGACAATTAAAGCACTCACACACATTTGTCAAAATATTTGGAGAACCTAGCAATGGCCCCAAAAATGGACACAATCTCTGGTTATCCCTATCCCTAAGAAGGGGAACTCAAGGCAGTGTCAGAACTACAGGACCATCAGTCTGATCTGCCACACAACCAAAGTGCTGCTAAGGATCATCCTGAACAGACTAAAGAGTAGGGCAGAGGAAATTATCGAAGATGAGCAAGCAGGATTCCGACAAAAAATGAGTACCACAGAGCAGATTTTTAACATCAGATTACTTATCGAGAAACACCTCCAGCATCAACATGACCTGTTCCACAACTTCATCGACTTTAAAAAAGCCTTTGACAGGGTGTGCCATGAGGGGAAGTGGCAAGTGCTCCGAAACTACAACTTCAAATTTCCCCATTGCGGGACGAATAAAGGTATTATGATTCTGATTCTGATTCAACAAGAATCTCATCCAGGTCATTCAGTCACTCTACATCAACTCAAGCAGTGCAGTTCTCACGAACAACACTATGGGGGAACTTGTCAAAACATCTATTGGTGTCCGACAAGGCTGTCTTCTGTCCCCCGTCCTATTCAACATCTTTCTGGAAAACATCATGGATGAGGCCCTGGAAGAGTTTCACACCTCCATATCCATTGGAGGAAGACCCATCTGTAACCTCCGGTTCGCTGATGACATAATTCTGATGGGAAAAAGTGAAGCCGAACTCCAGGAGCTTACCACCAGACTGGAAAAGGTAGCGAGGGGTTACGATATGCAAATAAGCGCAGAGAAAAGCAAGATACTGGTCAATAGCTACAATAAAACAACACCAACAAAAATCACAATGAACGGGCAAACCGTAGAAGTGGTGAAGGATTTCAAATACCTTGGGTTCTTTGTGAGTGAGGATGGCAGCTCCACAAAGGAGATTAAATCACGAATTGCAGTAGCAACATCAGCCATGACAAGACTGGCCAGAATTTGGAGGAGCATTACGATCGGTTTTGCAGTAAAGGTCAGGCTGTACAAGTCTTTAGTACTCTCCACCTTGTTATACGGCTGTGAGAGCTGGACACTTACAGCAGATATGGAGCGCAGGATCAAGGCGTTTGAGTATAAGAGCTACAGAAGAATGCTCAATTTATCCTACAGGGAACACCGGACAAATAACTACGTCAGACAGCTAGTCACCACCCTTTCTGGAGAACAAGAGCCTGTACTGTCAATGGTGAAACGTCGTAAAATGGCCTGTTTGGCCACGTTATAAGCATACCTCACTATCCAAAACCATCCTGGAGTGGACAGTGGAAGGGAAGCGGAGAAGAGGAAGACAGAGGAAGTGCTGGATGGACAACATTAAGGAATGGACAGGCTGCAGCTTCCACACCCTGCTACAAATTGCTGAAGACCGAGAGCGCTGGAGATCTCTGACTGCCCAGACGTCCATCATGTCCGCCTACGGCCTTCTAGGCCATGGGATGAGTGAGTAGTGACGCCCTCTCCTGACTCGGTAGTCTAACCGAATAACAAACAGTAACGGAGGTCGTTTCTAACCCCCTACATATACAAGTGAAAACATGAATTTTCAGCCTTTTGTTTAGCTGTGAGGATCATATGAACTTTTCATTGCCTTAAACGCATTTTCAGAGGAAGAGAAACACGTTTTCTGAACTTAATGTTTTCTTCATGATTTTAAGTTTTATGAATAAATTGGTGCCTGTTTAGGCTGCAGAGTTCTAATCTGACACTTATACCAATGAAAAGATGAAGATTCAGCCTTTTGTTTAGCTGTGAGGATCATATGAACTTTTTATTGCCTTAAACGCATTTTCAGACCAAGAGAAACACGTTTGCGGAACTTCATGTTTTCTTAATGGTTTTAATTTTTATGATGAAATTAGTGTGTATATAGGCTGCAGAGTGCTCATCTGACACTTATACAAGTGAAAACATGAAGATTCAGCCTTTTGTTTAGCTGTGAGGATCATATGAACTTTTTATTGCCTTAATTTCAGAGCAAGAGAAACACGTTTTATGAACTTAATGTTTTCTTAATGGTTTTAATTTTTATGATGAAACTTTTTATTGCCTTAAACGCATTTTCAGAGCAAGAGAAGCACATTTTCTGAACTTAATGTTTTATTCATTGTTTTAACTTTTTTGATGAAATTAGTGTCTATATAGGCTGCGAGTGCTCATCTGACACTTATACAAGTGAAACATGAAGATTCAGCTTTTTTTTAGCTGTGAGGATCATATGAACTTTTTATTGCCTTAAACGCATTTTCAGAGGAAGAGAAACATTTTTTCTGAACTTATTGTTTTATTCATCGTTTTAACTTTTTTTTGATGAAATTAGTGTCTATATCGGCTGCAGAGTGCTCATCTGACACTTATACAAGTGAAAACATCAAGATTCAGCCTTTTGTTTAGCTGTGAGGATCATATGAACTTTTGATTGCCTTAAACGCATTTTCAGAGCAAGAGAAACACGTTTTATGAACTTAATGTTTTCTTAATGGTTTTAATTTTTATGATGAAATTAGTCTCTATTTTGGCTGAAGGGTGCTAATCTGACACTTATACAAGTGAAAACATGAATATTCAGCCTTTTGTTTAGCTGTGAGGATCATCTGAACTTTTTATTGCTTTAAACGCATTTTCAGAGCAAGAGAAACACGTTTTCTGAACTTAATGTTTTATTCATTGTTTTAACTTTTTTTGATGAAATTAGTGTCTATATAGGCTGCAGAGTGCTCACCTGACACTTATACAAGTGAAAACATGAAGATTCAGCCTTTTGTTTAGCTGTGAGGATCATATGAACTTTTTATTGCCTGAAACGCATTTTCAGAGGAAGAGAAACACGTTTTCTGAACTTAATGTCTTATTCATTGTTTTGTGGCGGGCACTAGGACCAGACATCTCACCCAGCAGGTGTACGGGAGGGGGCGGGTTTATATCACATATATTTCACTGCAGTTTCCGTTTTGGCTCTCTTTCTACTTGTTAGCAGTTGGAATAAAGACATACTCCAATCGACCGTGTGTTCTCATTCCTTAACTGCTACACTGGTGACCCCGACGTTCGAAATCTTCATGGCAGCAGACGAAGAGATATCTTTCACGGCCATGCCGCCACGACCGGCGCCTCAGCTCGCAGCTGCCGCCTACGCCGCAAAGCTGCCCGAGTTTTGGAATAGCGACCCGGCTTCGTGGTTCCAACATGGAAGCGCTTTTCCACCTACGAGGCGTCACGACAGATGAGCCGAAATATTATCTGGTCATGGCGTCACTCAACGAAGAGACGCCAGAGACTCGTCGTGTGCTGCCTCTCTTGCGTGCCCTCCACCGAGCGAAAAATACGCAGCGCTCAAACACCTGCTGCTCCGACGGTTCACGTTATCGGCCTCTGAGAGAGCAGACAGGCTTCTTTCTCTTCCCGGACTCGGCGACGGAACAGCAGTGGACCTGATGGACAAAATGTTGTCGCTACTAGGTTCGAATGACGGCGGATTCCTGTTCCC